>NC_089583.1:94159379-94459379 GCF_019320115.1 Miscanthus floridulus | reverse complement strand
GAGATATTATATTGACTACTTCTTGGGTCTCCTAGCGAGTTGTTGAGGACAGGGAGATATTTTCACCGTCTCGTTACCACCATATTCCTGAGATGCCACATTCTTCCCTGCCTCCTAGCGAGCGTGTGCCTAATAAGCCACAACCTTCTCTAGCTCGTACCGAGCAAGTGCATGATGAGATGCCACAGTCTTCTCAACAAGCGTAGTCGATACATGATCAACGAGTGCCTCCTGAAGAAGGTGATGCACAAGAAGATGAGGACGTGCCTAAATAGGAACTTCGAAAGAAGCATCCAATCACCATAAGGTCAATTTATGTTTCGATGAAAGACGTCTCGTCGATGCACAAGTGGTATGCCCATGACCAGTTCAAGCCTGAGAACCAAGTTAAAAAAGTCCCATCATGGGATTATGAGGAGGCTGTCACTAGCAAACTCCACCAAACAGCAAAGCAGTATCCAAATGTTGATGTCATCAAATGGTCAAAGGATTGCCCGAAAACATATGAAAGAGGCAAGCCCTTTCTACCAAACCGGGACATCCAGCACCTACCACTTGGAATGAGAAGGTTCCATGATTGGTACTTATGTGTTCTCCTAACGAGCATAGACCTCGTACAAGCATGCTTCCCCACCGGCACATTTGGAAGCCCAGCTGGGAAAATTATATTTGACTTCAATGACATGCAGACATGCTTTCACCTCGGAGCAATAGAAATGAATCTAATTCGCATGTGGTGTCTGTAAGTCCTTATCCTTCCGATATAATATGAATGTAATCTTTAGATTTTATTGTAACTAACCCACGCCGTGATTTGTAGAATGCAAGTGCCCATTATAAAACAAATGCCAAGTATGAGAGCCAGGTATATAGACCCTCAAGTTATAGCACAAACAAATTTTAATTACCCTAGATAGTGGAAACTGGATGCCAAAGAGCTAGCTGCTGGAAAGACCATTCGGGAGAAAGAGGACATCCATACGAAGAAACTAAGGCAAGAGTCCCTTAAGGTTTTCGGCATACATTGCCTTAGGCTTTTAAAAATCTCCAATAGTACTCTACTATATGGCTACCATACAACTTCGAGTAAGTTCAACTCTATGCTTAAAGCTTTGTTCGATATATTTTACTCGATGCAAAAGAGCTTATCTAGTTCTATGATTAAATCTATGCAGCAACCACTGGATTTGTATAGGCGTCGATATTCGGAAGGAGCATGGCATGGGTCTTTGATTCAATAGATAGGGACCCGATGACATACAAAGACTTCATATCGATTCTCAAGACGTATACATATCGACAACCCTCATTAGCTTATATGATTGTATACATACTTGTAACGTTCACTTTTGGATACTAACAAGTTGTATTTGCTAAAATAATTTGAACAGGGCATTTAGGTTCTATGTCAATCAACATCACGGAAGGCATGATCTAGTAAGGAAGAAAAGGCTAGCTATAAAAACACTATGTGCGGTAAGTGTAACTTACTTTAGTACTCCATTACATGGCTGTCAAAAGCATTACTTAACATTTCCATATGCCAAACACACAGTGCCCCAAGCAAAAGCCTGGGAATATACATTGTGGATACTATGTATGTTCTATGATGAGTAACACCGGTGCCTACAGGAGACACCCCTTAAGGGTAAGTTTGAACCTCTTCACCCGTAGTATAAAAACTTCGCACATGATATGAAATACTAAACCGAAACTTGTTCTCTTATATTGGAAAGAAGAGAAAGAAATGAAAAGAGACCCATACAAGGATGACCAACTTTTAGAGCTCGTCGGCGACATTTGCAACTTCATATTAGACCAGATTGTACACGTCAAAGGCACCTACCATGACCGAGATTCTAACTTAGGTAGAAATCCTCAATACCAACACCTTCGTGAGACTGAAAGGCTAGCTCTAGGTCGTTGATAACAATGTGTATGGAATTTGACATTGGTCTTACCTTGTGGGACGGTTTAGACTCGTGGAACGAATTAGACTTGTGAATTATATCTATTTAATGATGGATTGTATATATTCTTGTGAATTGGACTTGTAATGGTAATTTATATAATGCTCTTGTGCTTGTGGTCAGATTTGAATTATATATGTTCTGGTCAGATTTGAATTATATATGCATATATATATTCTGGTCGAATTTGAATTATAAATTTGAATTTTTTTTGTAAAAAAATGTACTATAGGGGCGGTTCTACAGGTATTGGCCCTGTTTGCTTCGCTGAAAAAATAATCCAGAACACTATTCTGGCCTGATTTGTTGTGAGAGAAAAATATTGTCCTAGCTGGAAAAAGAAGCTAAAAAGTACGGATTATAAGAGAAGCGAATAGGGCCATTATAGGGGCGGCTGGTACTACAGTCGCCCCTATAAATCGATTTAGTAGATGCGGCTGGTGTTATCAGCCATCCCTACAAATGCATGATTTGTAGAGACGGTATGGTAGGGGCGGCTGGCCGAGCCGCCTCTACAAACAATCGCTAGTCGCCCCTACAAATGCTTATTGTAGTAGTGAATGTCGCTGAAAGAAGTGCGCCGGAAAACCATCAGGACCCGGTGCTTTTGTCAGAAGCATTTGGAACAAAGCATCCTTTACCTCGCCCTCCTTGTAGGAATCAAGTAGGGTCCTATTCATTTCAGGTGTTACCTTAACTAGAACAGTAGATAGCACCTCTTCCATGTTATCTGTACTCTCAAAAGCAAACAAATTGCTATAGAAATTGGTGACAATTGCACGAAGCTCAAGATAAACTGCCCATCCAGCTTCCTTAGTCGTGAAATCTTGTTTCTGCTCCTTCGGCTTGCCCTCAGATGGAAGAACCGGGTATTCTTGTCTCCAGCTGTTAACCACAAAACTCGAGATCTCTGCCTCCACATAATTTCCTCACGGTGGTTAAGCTCTTGAATTCGCTCAACCAGCTTCAATTCCTGCTGGGAAGAGCCCAACCGTCCTGGATCCGACTGCATCTCCTCT
The DNA here is from genome assembly GCF_019320115.1 of Miscanthus floridulus. Classification (NCBI taxonomy): domain Eukaryota; kingdom Viridiplantae; phylum Streptophyta; class Magnoliopsida; order Poales; family Poaceae; genus Miscanthus; species Miscanthus floridulus. The sequence goes on along the minus strand of NC_089583.1, from coordinate 94,456,390 downwards.
GATTTCTTTTTAATTTCTAGAGCTCATGTCATACTTGACCAAAGGTTATGCGCTCCTAAACAGACAAGTGCCCTGACACACCTTTCAGCTTCTCATGCAGCTGGCTCAGTGATTTTGCCTCGCCTTCCCGTTGCCAAGAGTCCACTAGCGTGCCTAAAAAATCTAGGTGTGTCTCCCACTGTTTGTTCATACCTGAACCGTCAAAAGATCAAAGAAAATACCATCTTTATGTCAATGGACTGCTCATCTCAGACCCCTCCACCCACATATACCAATAGCCTAAATACTTACAAGACCAACCTGGTAACAAACTTGGGTGCCCCCGTGAAAACAAGCTGTTTCCTTTCCTTTTACTGAAGAAGACAACCACCAAGAATTCTGTCAACTGGGAGCTCCTGGACCTGAAGGATTCCCAATGTGTTTTTACCCTGCGGCCTCGCTACGCGCCTCAAACTCTTCCAACGTCCAATCCAACAAGAGATCTACTTGCCATGCTCTCCATGTTGCCTGGTAACCGCCAGGTCTCCACTCCAGGAGAATCGGCTCATGATATGAAGCAGCAGCCGCCAAATGCTAAACTTTTGCCTGAGAAAATCTGCTGCACCAATCCGCGATGGCGAGACCACGGTCCAAATGGACACAACAATACGAGCCTCCCGCCACCTTCTTTTCGAAGGTCTAACCGTGGCCCTCAAAGCCGAGGTCATTGAGACCACATACGTCGACCATCTCTCGGAAGCCCTCGATCTGAGCTCTGCTCCTTTCTTGAACACCGATGTGCTCCAATTGATATAAAAACTAGTTGAAATCACCAATGCAAACCCACGGCAGTGGGGATGATGATTTAATAAATTTAAGCAAACTCCACGTCTTGTGTCGCTAGCTTAGTTGTGCCTCTCCATACACACATATAAGCCTCCAGGGTTCTCTACCACCCTCTTTAAGGATAACATCAATGTGATACCGTGAGTATGGTAACAGTTTCACTCGCACATTATTATTTTAAAAAATCTTCAGACCACCACTGCGGCTTGTACTACTTACAGCAAACGAATGATCAAAAGCTAAGGTGTTCTTTAAATTTTCCACCCGCGACTTATGCACTTGGGTCTCCTGAACGCATAGCACGGATGGGACAAAACGCCTCGCCAATTCACGAAGCTCTTTCGTGTCGGCGTTGCCAAGGCCGCGACCATTCCAGCTTAGGCAACTCATTGAGCTGGACGGGCTCATCCTAGGAGTCCGCCAGGGAAAGAACTGCACTGCTGCAGGGCAGTCCCTTGATCAGCCCGAGCAGGAGAAAGACTGGAAAGGATTGCGTAGGGAAAGCCGACGTCAGATACCTCCGCCCGCCGCCGCAGCGTCGCGGCGGAGTCGCCAATCCCGCCTCCGTGCGGTCGTATTTAGTCGATTTTTCATGCATGTCTCGTGCGGAGCGGGCCAGCCCAAGCACAGAAGCAGCGGAGGCCCATGCGCAGTTAGCAGTAAAGAAAATCACGTTGCCAGCCTCGGAAAAAAAATTACCGTCGCATCGTTAGGGACCGGCCGACCGGACCATAGCGTCTCCGGCAATCCAGGGTTGGCGCTCGGACAGCTTGGGGAACCAAAACTGTGAATGAATATGAATATTTTATTTTATTGTGACTTGCATTATATCACTACACCGATAAATTATGCAGCACTCCCCAACCCTAAGAGTAGTAGTGCTTCAAAAATCTACCAAAATAGAGCAAAACATAGCTACTCGCGCACTGTCATGATTCACATTTCTTTTCTCGAAGCGCACAGGTAAAACTGTACGTATCCTTGTATGCTTCATATTGTATATTGAGCTAGCAGAGCACATAATGAACTAGATATGACAATGCAACATCAAGAAATTAATTTCAGTCATTGGTTAGGTTTTTTTCTAAAAGTCATACGTTAAGTTGAATACATTGTGCCACACATGCTATGATAATATGTACAGATTCACTGACCAATCAGATGAAGGGAAAGTGCAATAGAAAGCTGTGCATGTTTCTCGTTAACAAAGCCATCCCCAAACTAAACAGAGATAGTAAACTTGCCCTCTGTAGTCGTACCCTTCCCTCAATGCTCAGCTTTCACTTTAACATCTCCATTAGGCAAAGTACCCTGGGACTGAGCCAACCGCTTTGCCTCCTGCACAAAAATGGGGAATTATGAAGTTATGCAACAAGAACAAATGAGGATTTATTCTAACCACCGAAGCAACAGCTGAGGCACATCTGCACATGTTACAATTACCATGTTTGACAAACTTGGTTTCTAGAAACCCTAACAAAGCAGCAGGATTTTATGAAATCTAGATTTTTCTCATAGAACTCAGTCACTTCTCACCTTTCTTACACTAAAAAAAGGGCGTACCCAGTGCAGAGAGCTCCCGCTCTGTGCGGGGTCTGGGGAAGGGTGTCAGTGGCGAGCCTTACCCTCGCCTGTGCAATGCGAGAAGACCACGACTCGAACCCAGGGACCTTCCGGTCACAGGCGGTAAGACTCTACCGCTTGCACCAGGCCCGCCCTTCACCTTTCACTACAATTGCTAATTAATTCAAAACAAATAGGAGCATATGGTAACTATCAGCTTCTGCAGTATCGTGAAAACAGCTCGATACCAGTTGGTCCTGTTGAGTTAGTTGAGTTTGTGGACATCTCAGGATAAAGAAAAAGCTCTGCCTGCACAGGAACTGCGCAATACTAGCCAGGACCCTGCCACAAGCAGCACCTTACGAATATAATAAGATGCCGATTGCAGAGAAAATCAAGTCCAGTTGATAGAGAGTGATACTCAGTTATCTAATATCATTAAAATTCCAAAAGAATTGGCACTTAATTATCTGTTGAATCTTAACACCAACAACATTGGTCTAATCTTAACACTAATGGCAATGTTCTAAAAGATGGCCACCTACCCCATCCCGCCTAAGAAAACTAGTAGCCCCCAATAAGCGCTAGGTATCACTGCAGCCTACAGCAAAACCATGCTATCAAACATTTAAGGGAGATTAGTCTCCTTGCCCCTGCTCCAAAGTCTAAATGTGATTTTTCCTTTACTTTTCGAACTTTGTGATTTTGCCCCTGTATATTTAGGACCTGTTTGTTTCAACTTATGGCTGACTCCTGCCAGCCCGAAGCCAGAAGCTGAAACAAACAACTGCTATTGAGCTGATTTTTGAAAAGCTAGAAAGCTAGCTTCTGAGGAAATGAACTAAAAGCTAAAAAAGCACGTTGAGAGGAGCTTTTCTCGCTTTTGGTGTTTCAGAAGCTAAAAATATTATTGCAAAAGCCAATAGCAAAAATCAAACAGCCACAAGCCAGAAGCCAGCTATTGAGACAAAAGCCCAAAAGATGCAGCTCAGACAAATAGGCCCAACCGAAGGCACCTTTGCCCCTATGTTAGACTCTGTTAGTTGGAGCCGGTTTAAACATATGAAAATATAGAGAGGAAAATGGGTGATGGACCATATTGTCCCTAGCCTTATCTAGAAGGCTCTCTCCCCCACGAGGCTGTTATCCTCTATCCTCTAGTTCTTTCAGCGGCTGTGGCAGCACAGGGCAGCACAAGAGCGGTCGGGGCAGTGCAGGACCCACCCCACCCCCCACCCCGCCGCGCGCGGCATTAAGGTAGCAAGCACGGCGGCAAGGACCGGTTTTGATTAGTTTGGCAGGGGCTGGGTTTGTGTTCTGCAGGGCTGAGATCCGTTGATTTGTGTTTCTGTTTTTATGCCTAACCTTAGACTCGTGCCTGGATGTACTGATGCACTGAAAGTTTGAAACTGTACAGACAAGTTACATTACATTGTGAGTTTGCTGTACTGAATACTGATGCCCTGAAAGTTCAAACTGCAAACAAGTTCCTATGTCTGATAGCCAAGTTCCATACAGGCATGAAACAACTACTACATTCAAAAAGCTTGGTCTATAATCAGACCATAATGCAAAACTTAACTGAATTTTGCCTGCAGATTCTGATCCATTAAATGTCACAAGAAGATTTTACCTAGTACATCAAACAGACAACCTAAAGACCTGTGCATTGTTATGTTGCTACCGGTTGAGTAAAGGCATGCTTTTACCTAATACAAAAGAATTACTTGGTTCAAAATTGATCATGCATGTTTTATGCATATGTTCTTATGCACACGACGGTTCTAATTACTCCCTCAGTTCCAAATTGTGAGTCATTTTAGCTTTGTCCTAAGTCAAACTTCTCTAGCTTTGACCAAGTTTATAGAAAAATGCGGAAACATCTACAACGTCAAACAAGATTCATTAGCTACACCATGAAATATATTTTGATAGTGGATTTATTTGATATTGTAGGTGTTAATATATATTATCTATAAACTTGGTCAAAGTTAGAAAATTTGGACTTGCGACAAAACTGAAACGACTACAGCTCAAGATGGAAGGTATAGTATTTGAAACAGTATGCCGAGAAGTAAAGACACATAGGGCAAACCCTACAACACTGCCTATTACTAATGGGAAATGGACAGTCAAAATAACAGGAAATGGATAAATGATCCAGGTAGTACTTGCATAACATTTATTATCTTTTTAATCATTTGTTAAATGATTCTTAGAAGACACTAAAGAAAATATCCAGATAGATAGATAGATATCAACACTGTTCTGGGCACACTACAAACATGGCATGATAAGAAAGTCCACTCCAAGGAGCAGTCACAAGACACCCGTCTGATATATAAACATTCAGAATTTGAGAAATGACCCAAAGCATTATGAGTAATTGTGTAATACTGCTGTCAAAATTTGCACAGATTTGAAACATATGCAGATTTTGTGGAGTCTTCTTGTCAGAACTCTTTACATATCTGCCAGAGTACAAGCCAAACATTATATGTTAAAATGGGGGTAAAATCACCGAGTACTTAGAAAAGAAGGGGCAAATTCGCATGGGCAAACTAGTCTTTTTTAGTTTTTACACTTCAATTGACACTGTTAAACCCCCTTAACGGAATAGGGGTAATCACTGCCTTCGTTTTGAAAACTAGGGGCAAAATCACCAAGTCCAAAAAAATGAGGGCAAATTCACCATTAGACTTCAAGGTGAGTGCATGAACACAAATTGGTCCTATAAACTTAAAATAGCTTTTAAATTCACCTACAAATTTGCCCCTGCCAACATTTAAACTCACTGGAACATGCTTGAACATATAAAGTTAAAATAGAAGTTTAATATAAAGAAGTAAATTTGGTGCCAGTTATGGGCCTGTTTAGCAGGGCTTCCACTCCCTGATTCTCTGGTAGAAGTGATTGTGTCTGATAAAATCATTTGGCAAGCTAACTGTGAAGTGATTCCTGAAAGAGAGGATTGTGCTGGAATTGTCCATAGTACCCTTAACTGTCTGTATAGCACAATTATCATATTTCCATAAGTACAATTAATATGAAAAACTCAGTTTTTACAAACTACATGTGCATAGTGGTGTATTTATCAGATCAAATTGAGTTAGTTCATACTCCCTCCGTCCTGAAATATAGTGCACTGTGATTCTAAAATTTGTACTGAAATGCATTCTAAGTAATGACTATGTCTAGATTTGGTAAAGTTTGTTAAAAAAGAAACCATGACTTGAGGAGAAACTCCTAAATTGGAATAATCCATGGGTACATACGTCAATTGAGTGTTCCCTTAAGTTGTCTTAAAATTTTTAGAATGCACTATATTATAGGACGGAGGGAGTAGTAATAGTCTTGAACTCTTCATACAGTAACATGAGATCATGAACCATACTGTGCATGAGTTAGAGAATTAGATCAATGGATTATCCTAAGTGATAAAATACATCCCAAAAGAATATGCTTTTCCAAAGCTCATACATAGTCATCCAGCCTGGACAAGTGGAGCAGTGCAGCTTGGACAGAAGATCTTGGCCTGCGGAAGGGAGTCGCCAGGTCTCAATCTGTAGGAAGGGGCTATCGAGGATTAGTCTGCAGGAAAGGGATGAAGGCACTCCTGGGGAAGGGTGTGCCGGTGAATCTGAGGAATGAACAGCCGGCGCTGGACCTGGTCAGGGATGGCCACTGGGGCTGATGCGTTGGGAGGGAGTGCAGGCACCTGGAGAGGAGCGTTGGCAGCGCGGACCCCGTGTGGACGGCCAGCGTCACTCCCGGTCTGACTGGCGGCGCGGTGGCGCCCAACCGCGAATCGCCCTCACATGGAGACGACTGCTTGGACTTTCTCCAAGTGGCACAGTGAGGATAAATCTGTGCGGAAGGGGTGCTTGCTGGCATTTCTACCAGTGGCAAGTGTGGGTAAATATCCTTCAACGTGTTCCGTAGGTCTCTAATGACAAGGGTGGAGAGCAGACGTGAATCCATGGGGAGCAGGTTTTCTGGGCTTCCAGGTGCTAGTACAAAATGAGGAATCGATTCACGTATGGAGCAGCTCATTTTTTACCATTTGGCTGACTAGAAGCAATTCTTAGGGAAAAGCTGGAGCTGGGAGATACCAAACGACCCCTAAATTAAGCAGCATAGTTTTTAAAAAGGCAACTTATAGTTAAAGGTGTATAATGTTATCAGCAGCAATCTGGGCCCATTGGGCTGGGCCGTGAACTGTAGCACACCTCCCTCAGGTTAAGGGTTAAGTTAGAGATATGATCAAATTTGTTAGTAGTACATTGGATCTATTCCTTAGGAGTCAAGTAATCCTCTCTATGTAAGGAGATGAGATGTATCACTCAAGGCAAGCAAGAAACAATCAATCTAGTTCCAATCTTGTGTTCGTCCCTCTCATCTATAATCTAGACTTCGCACCGACCCCACCAGGCCATCTTCCTGGTGGTGTCTATCCCATCATGGGCACTGGCCATGACATATATATAGGTTGGTTTCGTCCCTAAATTAAGCCAGAGATATCATTTTATCAACAATGGCGAAATTTTTATTAGGCTCGATAAACAGAAAAGTACATATTGTTTGGATGCTATAGAAATATCAGACAAGGCCAATCGTGTGTCCACTTACAGCAGCAGAAGTAGCACGTATCTCCCTGTATGCTTCTACGTCCTCAGGGAAAGCTTGTTCAAGCTCCTCAAGAAGATGTTTCCGTAGGCTCTGAAATAAACCAACTTACAATGAAGCAAATTCATATTTTTTATAATCAGATGCAACAAAAGTGAATTAACCCCCAGATCGAACACGGAAAAAAATAGAGTTGCTAATTTAGTTATAGATAATGCAGTGTTCACATAAAACAGTGCCCATGTGATCACCAAAAAGTCCACCGATCAATTTTATACTGTTTGTATGACTGATAACCATAAGGTTAAACAAACCAGGACCTTGCAGGCTGCAGCCACATATGCCTTGCACAAATGATATACTTAGTTTCACGTAAGAATTTCAATATATCTAAATCAATAAGTAATAAACAAAGATAATACAATGTCTGCTACAGCATGAGCAGTACTGTACTACAGAAACTTTTGAGGCATTTTTCACCTAAATTTATTAGAGAAGATTATAGGAAGTCATGAAAAAAGGCTGGACAACTGACAAAAAATGATTATGGTTTTTAACAACTGACAGACTGCTGCTTTTCGAAGAAGGCAAAAGAGAGACAGGAAACTGTAAAAAAATTCAGCAGGATCAAATAGGTGGTTTCTAATGTCAATCTACAAATAAGATAAAGAAAGCCCTGTGCTGCTGAAATCCAAGAGACCATGACAGGAACACATATCTGTATTACCTGACACTAGTAATTTCTTATATCGCAAGCAAGTAAGCAACATAAGCATGATTCCAGACAACAACAAAAAAACACTTAGGCAATTGTAGTGATGCACATTACTCATTACAAGAAACATGGGTTTTGAATAGCATGGAATGATCTAATCTTCCTTATCTGACAAAGAATTGTAACTTGTAACAAAACAAAAACAAGGCACAGAATCGTCATTAATTGAAAGTCAGACAGCTGAACAGCTCCGTGGCTCCACAGCTAACTCCTAGTACAAAATTGTCTACATCGCATGTAAATGTGTATATACAATCCTAATTCTACCCAGCAGCTCCATGTCAACCAATCTCTGCAATGATTGAGAGGATCCAATGCATCCATACCTTGAAAGCGTCAGTCTTGCCCTTCGTGATCTGGTTCTTGGCGATGCAGCTGTTGAGCACGTCCCTAGTGAACTCGTCGGGGTTCTTCCCATCGTCGATCAAACTAACAGCACACGAACCATTTATAACCGTACCATAGCACAGGTCAAGATGAGTGAAGCTATGAAACCGAGGATCTCACTTGACGACCTCCATGGGCACCTGGATGTTGCACCCCTCGGCAAGTTTCTGCATCGTGTCGTAGCTCGGCCACGAGCGCATTCCTGAGCCACGACGCACGCAACAGTCAACAGCAACGCAAACCCTAAGAGTTACGGCCCCCACACACAGAAGCGCGAGGCAAAGCCGCAGCCCGCAGGACAGGGCGGAGCTGAATAGAGTGATCTCAGGCAACTCACAGGCGCTGGAGGAGGGGGAGCTGGGAGGCAGAGTTGAAGGAGGAGACTTTGAGGTTGAGCTGGTGGAGCAGGCCCAGCGTCTTCTGGATCGAGCTCGTCACCTGCGCCAGGTTCTGCTTCGACGCGTCCTCCGGGCGCACCCCTCCGGTCCCCGATGCTTGGACGCCGTTCCCTGCCGCAGCGGCGGCGGTGGCAGCGGCCGCAGCGGAAGGGTTCGCGGCGGCGTTCTCCATGGTGCTGCCGGAGGTCAGAAGAGGTGAAGGGAGATGGGGAGAAGGAAGGAATCGGTCGGCGAGGAAGCGGAGCCACCGGACGGGGTCACCATCGAATGTTCTGGCCGAGCCGAACCGCTAGTGGGCTTGCATGTCCAAAGTTCTCTCGATTGTTTTTCTTCCGATTTGAGCCCATGTCACTTGGGCAGCTGCGATATTCGGTCCGCTGCTGATTTTCCTACCACGAGTGAGTCGCAAAGCGGGCTTGCAAAGTTTGGGCCAGTGTTGAGTCTTGGGCTGAGGCGGCTGACCTTCAAGAAGGCCAACTTACAATCCTCGACGTTTCATCACTTCATTAATTACCTTACTTGTCGAAAAAAGTACATTTTATTTCACAGAACTATCATTGTAGTCTAATTTTTTTTCTCAAACTTCAAAACCTGATATTCTTAAAACCGTTTAAATTACCTCCTTGTCTTAGTTTGAAGTGGTATTGAAGGTGGTTTTATCTTTTTTTAATTAAAGAATTGGTAAATACTTAACCTTCTATAAATTACGAAAAACACAGAGATAGACTAGGATATGAAGGATCCAAGTACAATATTTAGACCTCATTAGAGTATATATATATATAGAAGCTTCAAACAACTAGATTTAGCCCTAGGATAACAAAAAAAATATCAAGGAAAATCTAAAGAAAATTTTAAAACCTTATAATTGATGTATAAATGTGTTTTTAAAATTTCACACTTGCAAAAATATAAGATGCAACCACCATGAATGCAAATGGCCTCAGTGCTGGTTGTGTCTTATGCTTTTTTGCTGTGAAAGGTTTTAAAATACGTTTAGATATCCCTTCGCAAAAAAAAAACGTTTAGATATCAAATCAAACTACAACTATAATTTAACAAGTGAAATGAACTTTTTCCTTGCACATCGGTTTCGTTACAACAGACACAGGGAAGTGATGGAAAGTGGAAACTGGAGAGAGAGCGGGGAGAGCACAGAGTAGAGGGCTAGAGGCGGGAGACAGGGTCACACGGAGGGCTGGTTGATCTGATCTCACTGAGCTCAACAACACCAGGTGAAGCCCATGCGCACGTCCCCTTCGTGCTATCTATCACCAAGCGCTAGCCGGATAACGAGAGCCCATATAATTTCACCGGTTGCGCCCTAATCAGTGTGATGGAGCCTGCCTCAGACGTCCATCATCACTCCCCATCCCTCGGCCGAGATGAGATGGCCCGACGCGGCACCATCTATCGGCTGCGAACTGGTCACCAGCAATCGTCAGGTCACTGGTCACGTACCCGATCGCCATGCCACTTCGTACAGTCGTACAGGCTGTACCACAGCGCCCGTGTCGTGTCATCGGCAACCGGCCCAAAATAGGGCGTCCATCTGACGCCGACTCGCTCGCAACCTTATGTCGACCGACGACGACGACGCGTGCAGTGCCGGGCCGGCCTGATTGGTGTGCTCGTCGTTCTCGTACGTGTGCGTACCGACGAAACAGTGCGGGGGACACCTCCTCTCCTCCTAGTCCTAGCTAGCGTGGTCCGCCGTGGCATGGCATCAGGCATGGGCAGCTTGGTGCCGGCCATGGCAGGCCCATGACAAAGCGTTTCAAGCAACCGTGCGCTGCAGCGCACGGCTAGCTCCGTATTGCCCGTACCTACCGAAGAACGACAAAAGGCGCCGATTCTCATCTCTCCAGCTTACCGCATGCTATCCCGGGAGGCCTCGCCATTTCGGATCCGCAATTTTTATCTGTCCCGGCCGACGAAAGTAACGTGCTAGTACTCCATTATTACGCGATATTGGACACACGATGGGCGACCGTACTACGTGGCACCATCTCGTCGTCTGGCCAGGAGTGCAGCGGAGATCGTCGTCGAGCGCGCACTCGCCTCGCCAGTCGCCACAACTTTCTACGCGCCGGATCGCCGGCCGGCCAGCCGGCGCACCGAGGTGATTCCGGCGTCGACTTCGCAACGCGCGCGGCCCAATCGGCCCCCAGATTAGCGGCCTTTCGCGCGCTTGTGGTACAATAATTTTACCGATCGTGCTGCCGGCGGTCACATCGATTGCCACCGGCCCCCGGATAGCGCAGAATCTACAGATCAGGGCGATCAGCTCCTTCCATGGTGGCCCGGCGAGCTCGATCGGGGAGGGAGAGCCGGAGAGGGATATGCTCCGAGGCTCCGAGCCCATCGTTGTACAGCGGCCGCGTCGCCGTCGGTCGGCCTGGCCTGTCCGCGCGCACGATGGCATGTCCGCTTCCGCCGTGGCCTGGCCCGGCCAGCCAGATGCTTCGGTTCGCCACCTGCTTGCCTGTGGACGTCACCGGCAATGCATGAGAGGTGGACGCGCAACGAACGGGGGCTGATCGGATCCGGTGTGATGCGCGAGAACGAGAGATCGGAGGGATTGCCTGCCGCCGAGACGACACGGGTGACGTAAACATCGTGAAGCGACGTCAGGTGGACATGTAGCTTTTGACCGCGGCACACCTGTTCGGGAGGTCGTATCGTATCGTGGATTATTTACTGCTGGCTGGTTTGGTATGAGAGAAAAATACTATTCTCGGCTGAAATTTACGATCGTTTACGAGCAAGCGAACAGGCTATTGAATAAGTTAAATTTCTAGAAATGCTTAACTTATTACTTTAAGTTTAATCGAATTTATATAGAAAAAAACGTTAAGGTTTATGATATGAAACTAGTATCATTGATATACCATAAATTGAATTTTCATAATATGTTTATTTGATGTCATAAATATTTAATCTTTTTCTATAAATTCGGTCAAACATAAAAAAAAATCACTTAAAACAACTCTAGAAATTGATTTATTCAGAGACGCAGGGAGTATATTATAGCTTATGATGTTGATATGACAAATTACTTGTCTCTCACATTGGGACCTGATTTGGTTCCATGTCCTAAGACGTTTCCATTCGTGAGTAGATGTTAGACATGTTTGATTTGAGTAACCCACTCTATCTCAATATGTAAGATGGTCTATTGTGAGTTTATCTAAAAATTATGTTACAATGGCTTACATGCCTTATGCAGCTTATTAGTTCGTGAGAGATAATATGACGGAAATCAATTTATCCTAATCCATAAAAAACTCGACCCGCGGGGGGTAAAATAGCCCCGGACATTGTGCTTAAGAAGAAGACCTTCTCACGCAAGTCGATAAAACCCTCGAGCCTCTGCCCCACCCATACACAGCTCCCATGAGACTGAGCTGGCCTTAGACCTGTGCTTTGACGTGGGATAGACAAGGAGATTTTTTTCAACGCGCAGATAAAATTACGCCTCCTCCGGCTAACTAAATCCGCCGCCATGAGGGTTCGAACTCTGGGCGGCAGGATGCAAAGCACACAGCTAGACCAACTGGTATAGCGTTCGCTTGCATTTATCTGATTCGGCTAGTATTAAAGCCAGCTGATAAGCCAGTTGAAGCTGTTTTATTGTGAGAGAAAAATACTATAGATTCTAGCTAATAAGCCGGCTGATAAGTTCAAGCGAACATACCCAGCTCAAACCAAACAAACCTCATATCTCTCCTCTTCAAATGGGTGCTACTGTGCTAGATTCTGTGTTTCACGTGGGGTTAGAAAAAGGATAGCAAAGGATTGGTCCAGAGCAAACAACATCGCTAGAGAAGATAAATTTGGCATCCATTTGATGGAGAAATTACCACAAGAGTCTAAGCTTAGTGATCATGCACACTTGCAGGTTGCACGGCGGCAAGCTTGCTCAATAGTCAAGACTCAAGACGGTGATGACTAGCAGACTATACTCCATATATATTCCGTCGTAAAAGCGCCATGCATTTCCACTCGATCCCTCTCGCTGGCCCTGCGTCGCAATTCCGCTGGTGGGTCTGCTGAATCGGTCGCCGTGTCGCGACGCGCGCGTACTGCTCGCTGCAAGGAGGCTTGCAACACTTTGTCCCACGCATGTCGATGACGGAGCTCAAGCCGGGATGTGACGCAAGCACTGCCCACCTGTCCAGTGTGTTGTCAGCGTACTCGCTCGGTGATGCTGGACCACTCGCTCGCTTAGCAGTGGCAGCTGTCTCCTTCAGTCCTTCGCTACACCGACGTCGTCTGACGTCAGACTAAGGCCAGATTGTAAGTTTTTTCACTCTTTTCATCACATTAAATCTTTAGACACATATATGGAGTATTAAATGTAGATATAAAAATAACTAATTACACAGTTTGATTGTAAATTACGAGACGAATCTTTTAAATCTAGTTAGACCATGATTAGACAATAATTGTCAAATACAAACGAAAGTACTACAGTGCCAAATACTAATTCCTAACCCCAATCTAAACAAGATCTAAACTCGTTGTCGTCCTTTTTCTATTTGTCCTGCTGGTTCGTATCCTCCATCAGTGTATATATATATATATATATATATATATATATATATATATATATATATATATATATATATATATATATATATATATATATATATATATATATCGATCAGCTCAATCCTCATAATAGTCGCAACAAATTAGAAAAGCAAAAATTAATTCCCTAAAAAAACTTAGAGGATTTCGTCCACAACGTACATCGTGTACGCGCTTGTCCCCGAGAATACGTTGATCGGTCTTGCTAAAAGAAAAATTCCAGATGCTCGCCCCCAGGATATAGGGTGCACTTGCATGCCCATATGCAAAATCTGGATTGGTCTTGATCAAAAGAAAAATTCTGAATCAATCTTAGCCTATCCACATATAATCCGGATCAGACCATAAAAAAAGGAGACGTTCATTATGTACGTGATCCCACGTCCATATATATATATATATATATATATATATATATATATATATATATATATATATATATATATATATATAACAGTGCCTTAAGTTCATCTAACTAATTGTCGTCGACATGGCTGGGACAAACTGTTGCAAGCCTCCTTGCAGCGAGCAGTACGCGCGCGTCGCGACACGGCGACCGATTCAGCAGACCCACCAGCGGAACTGCGACGCAGGGCCAGCGAAAGGGATCGAGTGGAAATTCATGGATCTTTTTCGACGGGATATACGAGAGGTGAATTGAGCTAATTCTAAATTTTTTTATAATAATTAAATTTTACAGTTAGCTTAATTAACCCCTTATGCTTAGAAAGTGTTTCTATTGATCTAACGCTATAAAAGTTTAGCAACTTATGTTCCTAATCCTACTCTAGCATGATAATTCTATGAATATAAATGATAAGAGTTGAATTGCTCAAAATAAATGCTCAAAGTAAAGAGAAGGAGGAACGCGGCGATGTTTTGCTGAGGTATCGTAGAGTCGCCACTCCCTACTATGGTCCTCGTTGGAGCACCCGCGTAAGGGTGTAGCTCCCCCTTGATCCGCGCAAGGATCAAGTGCTCTCTACGGGTTGATTCTTCGACACTCCGTCGAGGTGAATCACGCACAACCGCTCACAACTTGAGTTGGGTCATCCACAAGCTTCACCGGATGATCATCAAGTTTTCAATCACCACCAAACCGTCTAAGTGATGGCGATCACCAATAGTAAGAAGCACGGACTCTTACTTGACCACGACAAGCCTAATGAGAAAGGTGGATGCACACTTTGCTACTCTTGATCTCACTAATGAGGGCTCTCTTTGAGATTCTCAAATCTTAATCACCTCACTAGAACCTTGCTTTTTTAGGCATTCACAAATGTGTTTCTCAGCTGTTGGAATAAACAAAAGTACCCCCACACACGAATGGAGGAAGTATTTATAAGCATGGCTGAAAAACAAACCGTTATGTGTCTCTGCGGGGTGACCGGACGCTCCGGTCATGTTGATCGGATGCACCGGTCAGTTCACCCCGAATTCTAGTGTTTAAGTGGCGACCGAACGCTGTCCGGTCGTGATTTTCCCTCTCTGGAACCTTACTGGAGTCGACCGGACGCTGTGACTCAGCGTTCGATCAATACTGACCGGACGCGTCTGGTCGTGATTTTCTCTCTCTGGAACTTTACTGTAGTTGACCGGACGCTGGGACTCAACATCCGGTCACTTCACCTCTCAGCGTCCGGTCACTTCCAGACGACTTTACCTTGATCAAATGAACTAGCCAGACTCTATGCCAGCGTCCGATCAAACCACAGCCAGCGTCCGGTCAGTATTTGACCCTCCATTCACTTTCAACTTTCGATCATACGTGAATGAAGTTTCCTCCAATGGATCTAAGGACTTTTTAGGAGCTACCTAGTACTAGGTTTAGCAAATGTGCACCACACCTAATCCACTAGACTCACCTAGGTCAAGCTATCCGTCCATACCCCCCTTAATAGTACGGCCAAAGGAAAAACAAAGTCCTAAACTACTCTAAGTGTCTTTTCAACACCAAACGACACTTAGAACTAGTCTATCCTTAACCTTATCGTCCATCCTTTGAAAACCGAAACAATTTCCATCGTATGGGCATGACCACAATGATAGCTCAATCGATCTCCTATTACCATGACCTAACTTAATTGCCTCTGCAAAACACATGTTAGTCATAGTAATCACGTATTGTCATTAATCACTAAAACCCACTTAAGGGCCTAGATGCTTTCAATCTCCCCTTTTTTGGTGATTGACGACAATACCACCTCAAGTATGTGAAAGAATTGAGGTTTTTAACGTGCTTGGTTCATATAAGCTTTTGACAATAAGAACAAAAGAGTTAGACAAGCTTATATGACCCAAGCCAACATGATGTACTCAAAAGATATGAAATAAGCATGAGTACAAGTAATAAAGCTCATTTGCATCGGAGTAAAACGCGGAAGTAAAACAAATGAGCATAACACTAGTGATATGACATATAAGAGATTCAAAATAGAGAGCACGCATGTCACATATCAGTATATCACGATCATTTAAAGTAGAGAGCACACATGTCACATATCACGATCACGTAGATATCACTATCACATAAGTATAGTTTGATGCATAAAAGTAAACACATGAATGCATAATGGTGTATCACATATAAAAACCAAATATAATAGAATACTAAGCTCCCCCTAAGTCTAACATACTCGATCCCTCTCCCCCTTTGGCGTTAAACACCAAAACCTAAGGGTCGGTCGGCGGAGCTACAGCGGACGAGTCAGGGCGCTGAGGTACGAGGGGCGAGCTAGAACTATGTGCCATCATCATCTGACCCTGAGCTCTAAGTAGTCTGACCCTATATAGTTGAAAGCGATGCTGAAGCGGTCTGGGTCAGGATCAGGGACAGGAGCGATCATAGACTGTGCAGGTATCACTAAAGCAGGCGGCTCTGATGATGTAATAGAAGAAGGAAGCATCTCTGTAGTCCCGGTAATAGGTGTAATTGTAGAAGGACCTGGGACATGCAAATATGGCGAGTAGGCTGCCCTGTCAACTCACTGAAAGTCGCTCCAAGACTCCTAGAGACTGAGGTATATGGCACTAGTAGTGAGGAAGTCTGAGCTGGTGTGAAAGCCCATCTGAAGAGGTATGAACTACAGGGCTAACACTGGCGAGGCAAACCACTAGGATACCTACTCTATAGGTGAAGCAAATTGTGCTAGTGGATGTCCCTTGACTCTATAGCCCACTAGGTTGTAAAGCTGGAGTCATAAAAGTGGTGGCAGGCTGACCTAGCTAGGGCGAAGACTATGGCGGTGGAGCCCCAATAGCTGTCACAACATGCTGCATAAATCCTAAGGAGCTGCTGCTACATGAGGAGCTGATACTGATGCATGGCCTGCTGCTGCTGCTATATAGCCTGCTGCTGCTGGATCACCTGCTGCTATCGCTGGAACTCATCCTGCCTAGTTTGGAACTGTGCAAAGTGGCAGCTGTCTCTTGAGCCTAGCGAGCCTGATCCTATCTCATTCGCTCAAGTATGGTAAGTAGAGCAGGGTCTGTCTATGGTGTAGGTGGAGCTAAAATGGAGCTACGAGTCTCATGGTCATGTTGTCATGGAGGCATCTGAGGAATAGGCTGGTAGTCATCATCTGAGCTATCACTAGGGTCGCTCACAACAATCCCCTCCTACTGAGTATCAAGCTGCTCCTCATCTATAGCTACTATGCTCCTGATGGTCTCATCCTGCTGAGCTGCAGTCTCTGGCACCTCTAGATGTTGGCTCGGCTGGCTAGGTGTCCTCACTACACTATGTTGGATCATCTGAGTCATGTTGTATGTAGAGAACTCTGTAGTAGCATCCACTATACTCTGCCAGCATCTCTGGTAGCCTCACAATAACCTGCTCTATGGATCAGGAATGTAATCCAGTGAGCATATGGTAGCTGCCTATGACCCCTGAACCCCTCTATAGTAGTATCCTCCATCTCTGATAGAAGGAGATCCTAAATGTCAAACACTGTCGGCTGCATTAGAGTGTTTAGTAACCATAACTGTATGCGAGTCAAGCCCTCGTGATACCCCATCCTCGGAAGTAGTGTCCTCCTCATAGTGGCATCAAGCACTCTAGTAGTGGGAGTGAGATCACTGGGTGTCTTGCTAGACCCCTCGCTGAATGGCTCTATGAAGCAATGATGGACTAGATCTGTAGAGGGCACCATATCGTCATGAGGGCGTCTGGGGGCGCTGTCTGTTCATAGCAAACCTCATGTAGCCGGATGGGCTGCTCCTAAAGCCTAAGTATCTCTCTAACCCTAGTGCTCGTCAGCCTATAATCTCTACCTCTGAATACAAAGTATATAAATCTATGCAGCGGGTCAATCCAGAGTGTAGCATAGAACTAATGGACCCAAGATAGAACATATAGACCTGTCCATCTAAGTAAATCTGTCAGCCCTGGCAGGTAAGATAGGTATGGGTGAATATGCTCTCCAGCTGCTGCTACAATGGTCTCAATGTTGCACACCCTTTGAGATCTGAATACTGCCCCACTGTTAAGATATGCATTATAAAAATCTGCTTATAGAGGTGTGTAGAAACCCTCTAAAGCACGTTCATCCCGCCTCGGTGAAAACCACTGCTTAAAGTCCATAAATCTAAGCTATTGCGCCTGCTTGGTCATGGCGGCCCTCAAATCCAAGTGAGTCACTGGAGGCGAACCCTGTGGTCTAGGCGGTGGACGTGAACCCCTCTGCTGTGTCTCTGACCTAGGTGTGACTAGAACACGGGTACGACCAGAGCAATGAAGCTATGGCTGAGGTGCCTGCTCTATCTCCTTGGCCTGCTCTCTCCTAAATCTACTCTGCTGGCTATGGCTGCTACTGAGGCTTCCCCTAAGACTGACTCTCATCAATAGCCACATGTTGTCCTCCAACCATGAGGGTCCTAGCTGGACCAGCCATGACGATGCTCAACCTGCTCAAGTGCAGCCCTCGTAGATGGAGAAAGCTGATTTGCAATAACAACACCACTCCGAGCACCTCCTCTCTCTGCCCGCTCTACGGCCTCTACAACTGCGGCTGCTCTCGTTGTATCTGCATCAGGGTACTTGCGCTTCCTCATCATAAGCTTCTTTATTGCCTTGCCTTTTGGATCTATAGGCAAGCGAGGCAGGGGTCTCGGATCCTCATCATCGAGACCTCCTTCGACATTCTTGACACGAGCCATCTGATGAAGCTGAAAGGAACAACTACCCTAATAAGAATCAACTGCCAACTGTCACTTCTGAGGCTTGGCCTCGATCCGTACTCATGAGCTCGGCTCTAAGTTGACTGACAACTGTAAATAGGACCTTAATGGCACCGACTCGCTGCATGATAGAATAGAGGGTATACAAATAATTTTAATTATTCATCTAGAGATACGAAACCCTAAGAAAGCAAGCAATTAGGTGCGAAATTAGAACCGATGGCTTGCTACCTGACGAACCAGCGATCCAAAAGGCAGGAAAACGACACACGAGGAACCACTGGGAATTTTAGGATTAGGGTGCGCAGGTTGGTGTGGATCGGCCTGTGGAAATCCAATGGCGGTGCTGGTAGTGAGAAATGCGGCTTGATTGCGTGGAGCAGAGGGCGTAGGCAGGCATGGCACTGGCGGTGGCGTAGGCAGGGCGTGGCACTAGCAGTGGCGCAAGTAGGGCGTGGCGTTGGCGATGGCACAGGCAGGGCACGGCAGTGGCTGTGCAGCTGTGGGTAGGCGAGGCATGACCGGCGTCGCGGAGAAGCACAATGATGCTGACATGAGCAGGGGCGGCATGACTATGGGCAGGCAGCACACGGCGAGCGGGAGCAGGGCATGGGCGTGGTGGCGCACGACGAGCTATAGAGGTTGGCACGATGGAGCTGGGGACGGTGGCTCGGGTAATGTCGGCATGGCGATGATGCAGAATAGGGTTAGGTCAACACGTGCAGTGATTTATTGTGGCTCCCATGGAGTAGAAAAGGAAAAGGAGAAAAGAGTTTGATTTCCACACGATTTCAACTGACCGGATGCTCCAGTGGCAGCGACCAGACGCTACCACCCAGTGTCCGGTCAATTCTAGAGAGGTCCAAAACCCCTAGAATCGCGATCGAACGCGTCTAGTGAACCCTGACCGGACATAGCTAGAGTCCGATACAAGCAGTCTCCTTCATCTTCGATCGACCTGGACGCTGGATCGCCATCTGACCGGACGCTGGGAAAACATTATTTCAGCATCTGATCACTCCTGCTCAGCAGCGGTACACCTCCTATGAACTGACTAGACGCTGGACATCAGAGTCTGGTGCAGCGTCCTGGTCACTCTTTTTCCAGTAAATCTTCAAAGTCCTTCGTGCTGCCTATTCCCAATCAAGTCCCAACTCTAATAAGATCCAAATAAACATCAATTAGGACTGATATGAGTGACATCTCTCAAACCCTAAAAAATTTTCAAATATTTTGCCTTAGGCTATAATTCTTTTTAAGAAAATAGGCAATAAGAGGGCAATTTAAAGATAAACGACAAAGCAACATTCCTGCATATGCAATGCAATACTTGAAAGTAAATCTAGTTGCTTGTCAAGTTTGATCCAAGGTTAAGCTTCTTCACATGCTTTTCGACAGGTTATCTTAACCATGTTAGACAAGCCCTATATGCATTACCATAAAAAGTAAACATGTAGTATATTACAATGCAATGCAAGGGACAACACAAGCTCATTTTTTAGTGAAGTTACTAAAATTAAGAACATTGAGCTCATTCCGCAATCGACAAAAAGTTGCCTCATCTAGTGGTTTAGTGAAGATATATGTCAATTGATCTTTGGTCCTTACACCTTCTAGTGAAATATCATTTTTTGCAATATGATCTCTAAAAAGTGATGACGGATATCTATGTGCTTGGTGCGAGAGGGTTGAACTAGATTATTTGCAAGTTTTACCGCACTTTTATTGTCGCACAAAAGAGGTACTTTTTCTAGAACTACACCATAGTCTAGCAAAGTTTGTTTCATGTAAAGAATTTGTGCACAACAAGCACCCACCACAATGTATTCCACTTCGGCGGTGGACAACACCACACTATTTTGTTTCTTGGAGGACCAAGACACAAGTGATCTACCAAGCAAATGGCACCATTTGGATGTGTTTTTTCTATCAACTTTGCAACTAGCATAGTCCAAATCAGAATAGCCAACTAATTCAAATATAGCTCTTTTGGGATATCAAAGGCCAATACTTGGTGTGTGCTTAAGATACCTAAGGATTCTTTTAACAGCAATTAAATGAGTTTCCTTAGGATTAACTTAAATCTAGCACACATACATATACTAAACATGATGTCGGGCCTAGATGTGGTTAAATATAATAAGCTACCGATCATAAAGCGGTAGAGAGTTTGATTAACCGTGTTACCTCCCTCGTCTAGGTCGAGATGTCCATTAGTTGGCATTGGTGTCTTGATTGGCTTACATTCATCCATCTTGAATCTCTTGAGAAGATCATTTGTATATTTCTCTTGAGAGATGAAAATCCCTTCTCTCATTTGCTTGACTTAAAAACCAAGAAAGAATGTAAGCTCTCTAATAATTGATATCTCGAAACTTCTTCGACATTAATTCACCAAACTCTTTGCAAGAATCTTCATTTGATGATCCAAAGATAATATCATCAACATACACTTGACAAATAAAGATGTGTCCCATCAAGCTTCTTGGTGAATAGTGTGGTATTGACTTTCCCAATGGTGAAGCCTCTTCTCAATGAGGAAGTCCTGAAGACTGCTCATACCAAGCTCTTGGGGCTTGCTTAAGCCCATATAACACCTTGAACAACCTATAAACATGATTAGGATATCTAGGGTCTTTCAAACCTGGGAGGTTGATTAACATAGACTAGTTCATTAATAAAGCCTATTTAAGAATGCACTTTTCACATCCATTTGATATAGTTTCATATCATGATGTGATGCATATGCAAGAAGGATACGAATGGCTTCTAGTCTTGCAACTGGTGCAAAGGTCTCTCTAAAATCCAAACCTTCAACTTGAGAGAACCCCTTTACAACTAGTCTTGCCTTATTCCTCACAACAACGCCTTGATCATCTTGCTTGTTGTAGAACACCCACTTTATTCCTAATGACTTTTGCCACCTTTTGGCCGCTCTTGAAGAGTCCAAACTTATTATGGGTGAAGTTGTTTAACTCTTCATGCATGGTATTTATCCACTCCAGATCTTGAAGAGCTTCTTCTATCTTAGTAGGCTCATAGCAAGATACAAAAGAGCTGATGAGCAATAAATGAAGTAAGTTTTTGTGAGCGAGTCACTACACCCTTTGATGGACTCCCTATGATGAGATCTTGTGGATGATCTTGTAGTAGAGGTGTATTTCTTCTATTGACCACTTGAGGAGAAGGTTGTGGAGCATCAACATCTTATGCTTGTACCACCTATTTGATCATGGGAGACATGAGTATCTTTATTTTCTACTCTTCTATCTTTATCACCGTCTTGTGGCACACTTGATGAAGAAGGTAGATCAATCACTTGTACATCATCTTCATCATCTTTAGGCTTGATGTCTCTAACCGGAATATTCTTCATAGCCTCCCTCAATGGTTCATCATCCTACATCATCAAGATTCTCATGTGCTCCTTGGGAGCCATTAGATTCATTCAAATTCCACATCATATGTTTCTTCAGCCAAGCTAGTGACATAATTAAATACTCTATATGCTTTGTACTTTGATGAGTAACCAATAAGAAAACCTAATATCACAACGTCTTTGAAACTTCCCTAGGTGTTGCTGCTTCTTGTAGATGTAGCATTTGAAACCAAACACCTTAAAGAAGGAGACACTTGGCTTCTTCCCATTGAGCAACTCATAAGGTATCTTACTAAGGAACTTTTGAAGGAATAGGTGGTTGGATGCATAGCATGCTGGTGTTGATAGCTTCCGCCCATAGAGCTTCGGGGGTGTTGTACTCATCTAGTATTTTTCTTACAAGAGTGATCAATGTCTAGTTCTTTCTCTCAACTACACCATTTTGTTGAGGAGTATATGTTGCGGAGACCTTATGCTTGATCCCAACTTTATCACAATAGGCTTCTATGTTTGTGTTGTCAAATTCTTTCCCATTGTCACTTCTAATCTTCTTGAGCTTCACCTTCAAATTTATTTTGTGCTCTCTTGGCAAACTTCTTGAAGCAAGATGCACCTTTGGATTTGTCATAAAGGAAGAATACCTATGTGTATCTTGAATAGTCATCAACAATCACTAAGACAATAAAGATTTCCTCCCAAACTCTTATATGCTGTTGGTCCAAATAAGTCCATGTGAAGGAGTTCTAGCACTCTTGTAGTTGATGTGGCAGAACCTCCTAAATTATTGGGCCCACATACACCTATCACTATCCAATGACCTCTAACGACTATGCATATGTTCCCGGTAACTTAAGAAGTCTATCGGGTGTCCTCGGGGAACCCCTAATCATCCACGATTTCCGAGCAGGATCCCATTACAGAGTCATTGCAGTATTACAACATTTATTCAAATATCTACATCAGAGTAAAATAGCGGAAGTCTTACAATAACTTAATTTATAAAACAATTGTTTCACAAACTAAGTATGATTATTATTACAAACTATAGTAGTGGAGTGGCATAATTAACATAAACATAACACACAAAGAAAGTGCCCTGCCGAAGGGCCACACATTTACTTGTCGTCATCGCCCTGAACAACAGTCATGCAGCACGGTCCAAAATAGACCTGCTCATGAGGCTCACCTGCAACAAGGGACAACGAACCCTGAGTACAAAAGTACTCAACAAGACTTAACCGAAATAAAACTGAGAAGACTTCAGGAATGTAGGCTCAGGGATTCAAGGTATGGCTTTAGCAATAACCAAAGTTCTTTTGCATAAAAGCTCTCTAACAAGATTCTTTATATCAACATTTTTATCATTAAAAAGATCATATACAAAGCTGACATGATCCGTATTGAGATCATGAAACTTCGTATCCAACACTTTCTCAAACCTTATTCAAGTTCCTAGTTATTAAACTACGATGATGAATCGTGAAGTTGAGTCTCCATAATCGAGGAGCAACGATGATTCGAACCGATTAAAAACCCAGCTGGGGATTCTAGACCACACGACATATGTAGGTCCCTGACCTACATATACCAATCCTACCCTCAGGTCCTCTAAAACAAGAATAGGTCCGCACCACCCGAGAATGTAGTACTCCACCAATCCAGCCCTTGACCATGTGGGTACACGCTATTCCCTGCCATCTCTCCACTCCCAGTGCACGAGTAGCCATTCTCGTAATAGAATCATCCAAGTTAAGGCTTACCTGAAGTATGTAGGTTAGTACTACAAAGTCTCACCTCATATAGTTCAACAACATGACTGGGCCTCAATCGACACAGGCGGAAAGAACCTACTCACAAGACATCCATGTCTTGTGGCTCTCATACACCAGAGTTCGCCCAGTCTAGATTTATTATTCCACATGCTCATATCTCATGATAACATAAGTGACCAAACGTAACCAAGGATCCATTTAAAACTCGCAGGTGATAGGTAATCACTCAACTTTTATCTGTCTAAGCATGGCTAAGCATAACTAGGCATTTACAAAGTAAAACTGGTAACAAGGTAGATATGAAAAAAACAAGGTTGGTAATGCACCAATTAGGTTTTCACTCGCTCCTAATCACTTAATACAGTATTGAAAAGCAAAAGCGATATAAATTTGTAAAACACAAGGAGAGTTTCAATGCATCCGGGGCTTGCCTTGGTTGGCGGAAAAGTCAGGTTCCACGAGTCGCTCCACAGATATCAGATCTGACCTCAACAGATAGATTAACCTCCTCCTCAACTTGATTAACTACCATGTGCTCACTTTTGTTCACTAACGTAGTAACAATGCCATGTTTAACATGATGCAAGATACAAAACGTGATGCTTGATAAAGGATGCGAAAGTTAAAAACTTGAATACAACTTTCCTTCGCGGTACAGTTACAAGTCAAAACTAACTAAACCTTTTTCATAACACTTATTTCAATTGCCAAGGATCATTACCAACTAATGACCCAAGGTCATCACTCAATCCAAAATTTCAAACAAAACCTAAATCATTAAAGGTTACTATTTGCTTTTATGAATCAATTCTTTAATTAAAAATTATGAAATAAATTAACTTATTCCAATTGAGCTCAAAACTTTTGTAAAGGTTCATCACATGATAACTAAGTGGCAAAACAATTTTCATAATTTTTGGATAACTATTTAAGCCTAGAAAAATCATGGAAACTCATTTATTAATTAATTGAGCAATTTTTATCACATTCAAAAAGTACTAAAAATCAATAGTTCATATTTTTCTTAAATAGTATACATCACAGAGAGGCAACACAAAAATTAATAATTTTTGGAGCTCTAAATAATTCTCCACAAAAATAAGAAAAACTATCACTATTTATTCAAATATGCAAAATAGAAAAATCCATTTTCAACGCTGGGTCCTGACACCTTGACCCCACCTGTCATCCCCGACCTCCGCGCTGACCATGGCGCTGACTGGCGATTTCTCACCGCCGGTGAGACCAACGGCGATGGTAAAGGTACCACTGTGATCACCACTGACAAGGCGCATCTACTGGTGTCACAGATTGCATCGATAATAGCTCAAACCGAGCTCGACGCCGGCCATGGCGGCCACGACGGTGCGGCTATGCTACATCGGCAAAACAAAGTTGGTAGCGGTTAAACAAAGTGCATGGGAAGGTTCAGTATCTCACCCCGAACTCAATGGAGCAAAGAGCGGAACCAGAGAAGCAACTGAGACACTGGTCGTCGGTCACTAGCGGCCATGGCGGAGCAACGGTCATCGATGGCAGTGTTCCGGCGACTGCAGTGGAAGAAATGATCAATCAACAGAGCACAAAGCTACATGGCCACAAGGCAAAGCTGGAGCTACGGTGAGCAAGAGCAAAGGCGCATCGGAGAACTCTGGCCACGGTGACACGCGCTCGACGGAGATTCTACCGGCCGCGAGGAAGAAAGACACGACTAGCGTTATCTCGGTGAAATCAAGCTACAATAGTTGGTTGGCTGGGCGCGCAAGGAACAAGCAGAGCTCAATGGTGCTTTGCCAAGGATGTGAAGGTGCTATGGCGACGACAAAGCTTAACGGAGCAGCGGCGGCGGCGACTACAAAAACAGAGGAAGGAGAAAGAACAGGCGACGACGGCGTTCCAGCCTTTATAGGGTGGCAAAGACACAAGGAGATGACACGTAGCAGCCTGCTTGTGCCAGCGCGAAGCCGAAGAAGGCCATGGGCGCGCCTAGAACGCCGAAGAAAGGCCGCCGACGGTGACAGTTGCCCGATGGCAGTGTTTGCCATAATTACAGAATTGCCACTCAAATTGAATTCCAAATTACTCCCAAATTTATGTAACAACTCAAAAATCTCCAAAAATAAAAGTTGTTCAAATTTCAAAGTTCTACAACTTTGCTTTTATAACCACCCCCTAGTTTGGTCTATATTTTGAAATGCAAATTTGAATTCAAAAAGGGGACATTTAAAGAATTACGCCTTTTCAAATTACTTCAAATTTTATAAAATAACTTTGAAAACTCCAAAAACCAACTTTGTACAACTCGACAAGCTCTACACTTTTGCTTTTAGGCTCAACCCCAAAATGTGCTTAGATTTTGAATTTGGTTTTTAGGGTAGGATTTAAATACTAAAAACAGGGTTTTCGGAAATTCAATTCACTACAAAGATTTTTAACTCAATTCAAGCTATACAAGTCAACACATATAACATAAAGGTAAACTTGTTTTAGTGAATGCACATCAAAATTTTCACTAAGATCAAATGATTTGCAATGCATATGATGGACATGCCCTGTTTTAGGGTTTTAAAACCCCCGAGGTGTTACAATCCTTCCCCCTAAAAGAAATCTCATCTCGAGATTTAAAGTCCAAGGGTAAGTAATGGAAAAGGAAATGTGTCGAGCGAACACATACAAAACATGTCCATAAAATAGCTAAGGTCTCTTTACAAAACACGATTTGTAATGACCGAGCACAACTAACGTTATTCTATATTGATGCAAGAAACTCCAGAAACTTTTCTAGCAAGAAATCTTCAGATTCCCAAGTAGCTTCCTCTTCGGAATGTTGATTCCATTGTATCTTGTAGAACTTGATTATCCTCCTTCGAGTGACACGATCTTTCTGATCCAGAACTCGGATAGGATATTCAGAATAGGTCAAATTAGGTTCAAGTTCCACTCCTTCAACCTCAACATTCTGCTCAGGCACTTGGAGACACTTCTTCAATTGAGAAACATGGAACACATCATGTACAGCTGAGATATGTTCTAGTAATTTCAAGTGATATGCCACTTTTCCATACCTCTCTAAAATTTGAAATGGTCCAATATAACGAGGTGCCAACTTGCCTTTAACACCGAAATGGGTAACTCCCTTCATTAGTGATACCTTCAGATATACAAAACCTCCCTTGTTAAACACCAATGGTCTACGTCGTTTATCTGCATAACTCTTTTGTCGAGACTGAGCTATCTTCAAATTACTTTGTATCTGTCTAACCTTCTCTTCTATTTCTTTCACAAGGTCAACTCCAAAGAACCATCTTTCCTCGAGTTCAGACCAATTTAGTGATATTCTGCATCTACGACCATAGAGTGCTTCAAATGGAGCCATCCTAATGCTCTCCTGATAACTATTGTTGTATGAGAACTCAGCCAAAGGCAAACATTCATCCCATTTATTGGAATAGTTAAGAACATAACACCTCAACATATCTTCAAGTACTTGATTGACCCTTTCAGTCTGACCATCTGTCTGTGGGTGATAAGTTGTACTATGCAGGAGTTTGGTACCCAACGAAGCATGCAATTGTTTCCAAAAATTGGAGAGAAACTGTGTACCCCTATCTGGCACTATGGTCTCTTGTACTCCATGTAGGCTCACAATTCGTGCTAAATACATCTTGGCATATTGTATAGTGGGGTATGTACTTGTGACTGGAAGAAAATGTGCTGACTTAGTTAGTTGATCTACAATAACCCATATTGAATCAAAGCCTTTAGATGTCTTGGGTAGACCAACAATAAAGTCCTATACTAATATCCTCCCACTTCTAGGCTGGAATAGGCAATGGCTTGTAACTCTCCAGCAGACCTCAAATATATAGCTTTTACCTTTTGACAAGTATCACACTTTGCTATATACCGAGCAATCTCTATCTTTATTTTGGTCCACCAAAATCTCTGTTTCAAGTCATGGTACATCTTATTACTTCTCGGATGAATAGATAACCTAGTAGCATGTGCCTCTTCAAGAATTGACTGTCGCAACTTAGGAACCTTTGGTACCACAAGACAATTCTTGAACCATAGCACCCCTTCATCATCTATTTTGAAGCATTCCGCTTTTACATTCTGGACTCTTTTTTTGATATGGGCTATACCCTTGTTTTCTTTCTGAGTGGCAATAATCTAGTCTCGAATAGTTCATCCAATAGTTATATTGGTCAAACTACCTTGTTGAATTACCTCTATACTCAACTTTTCCATCTCTTGGCATAAAGTTAAATCCATTGTTTTTACTGCCAGACAATTGCAATGACTCTTTCGACTGAGGGCATCTGCAACCATATTTGTTTTACTAGGATGGTAATGTACCTCCAAGTCATAATCTTTAATCAATTCTAACCATCTTTTTCTGTCGCATGTTCAATTTCGATTAAGTAAAGATATACTTTAAACTCTTGTGATCTATAAAAATATGGCATGTATTACCAAGCAGGTAATGCTGCCTAAATCTTCAGAGCATGGACAACTGCTGCTAACTCTAAATCATGAGTTGGATAATGTTCTTCATATTGCTTGAGTTGTCTAGAAGCATAGGCAATGACTCGACCTTCTTGCATCAATACACATCCAATACCAATACCAGAAGCATCACAATAAACGTCCAAATGTACTTCTTGATATCTGGTTGTGCTAATACTGGTGCTAGTGGTTAACAATCTCTTCAAAGTCTAGAAAGCTTCTTCACAATTAGATGACCTAGACAAACTTGGCTTAGTTCTTCAACAACTTAGTGATGGACTTGGATACTCTAGAGAAATCTACAATAAAACGATGGTAATACCCCGCCATTCCTAGAAAACTTCGAACCTGAATGAACAGTGGTTGGCGGTTTCCAATCAAGCACATCCTTAACTTTGCTTAGATCAACAGCAACTCCTTTAGCTGATAAGACATGTCCAAGAAACTATACTTCCTTAAGCCAGAAGTCACACTTACTGAACTTGGCATAAAGCTGATGTTCTCTCAAGCAGGGTCAGAATAATTCTGAGGTGTTCCGCATGTTCTTTTCTTGTTCTTAGAATATACTAAGATGTCATCAATGAAGACCACTACAAACTTGTCTAACTCAGGCATGAATATGGAATTCATCAGATACATGAAATGAGCTGGGGCATTCATTAAACCAAAAGACATTACCAGGTATTCATATAATCCATATCTTATAGTAAATGTCCGTTTTAGGAATATCTTCAGGCTTAATCTTGATTTGGTGATAGCCTGACCTCAAATCAATCTTGGAGAAAACTTTGGCTCTAGTCAGTTGATCAAAAAGCAAGTCTATCCGAGGTAAGGGATACTTATTCTTAATGGTCACTTCATTCAATGGACTGATAGTCAACACACAACCTCAGGGTCTTATCTTTCTTTTTCACAAAAATTGCAGGATATCCCTAAGGTGATGAACTAGGTTGGATAAATCCTTTATTAATCAACTCTAGCAACCGAGTCTTCAACTCAGCTAATTCCTTGGGAGGCATCCTATAAGCTCTCCAAGCGATCAGAGTTGTTCTAGGTTTTAACTCTATGTTAAACTGAACATCCCTATCAGGTGGTAGACCGGATAAATCCTCAGGAAAAACTATCAGGGAGTTCACAAACTACCGGGATATCTCTAATCTCCTTGACAGAAGTTGCACAAACTCTTTCCACTGATCTCCTTAAGGTTGGAAGTTGGATAAAAAGCTAAGAATTACTATCAGGCAAACTCACCCTTAATGTCCTATTCAAAGCATCTATAATAGCCTTATGCTTATACATCCAATTCATTTCTAAGATCACATCTATATCCTGATCCTTGAGAATAATCATGATAGTGGAAAAAATATGCACACCCAGGTTTATGGGTACCTGGTATACTATTTCCTTAGTACACAGACATCCCCTAGGCGATTGTATAAAGAAATTTTCCTTTGTTTCCTCAATTGGAATTTCATGCTTTACGTCAAATGTTCTATTGATGAATGAATGAGATGCACCAGAATCAAAAAGCATAACTACAGGATGATCAGCGATAGGAAACATACCCAGCATCATAGGCTCCCCTTCTGGAATCTCCTTGGCCTAAATATAGAAAACCCGCCCCGTCTTCTTTTAATCTTTGCCCTTCTAAGCATTCTGATTATTGTTCTTATTCTAAACTTGACCCTGTTGTTGATTGCCAGGAGCCTTCTAAAAATTTGGATTATACTGTTTGAGATACGGTCATTCCCTAGAAAAATGACCGGACCTTCCACAATTGTAACATGGATAAGTGTGACTCTAGGGTGTTGGAGCACGGACACCAGGAGCATTGTTTGTTGTGGATTCTGGTAAGTTGTGGCAGGACACACATTTGATTGTTGCCTAGCTTGGAACTGTGGCGGACGATAATGATTGACTGGGTGATAGATTATCTTTTACCTCTTTTGATTTCCACCAAAAGATCCAGATGGCACACTCTTTTTCTTCTTGATCTCCTTATGCTGCCAATATTTTGGCTCTGAAGCAATAGCAATGTTCACTACCTCATGATAAGTGACATTGGTACAGGTAGTCATCATTGTCTATAGTTTGGTATTCAGACCTCGCATAAACCGTTCTTTTTCTTAGCATCTATGTTGACATGTTCAGATACATACTGTGACAGGTGATTGAATCTACCCACATATTGCATAACTGTTTGATCCCCTTGCTTCAAAGCAAGGAACTCATCTAGCTTCATAGCCATAACTCCCTTTGGGATATAATGGGCTCAGAAAGCAGTACGGAACTCTACCCAAGTTAACTGAAACACCCGCTGGTTGCATAGCCACAAGGTTTGCCCACCAAGCACCTGCTGCACCTCTAAGTTGTTGGGTAGCAAAAATAGGTTTCTGATACTCCGTGCAGGGAATGAGATCAAACTTCTGCTCCATTGTACAAAGACAATCATCAGCTTCCAGTGGTTCATCGGCCTTGGTAAACACCGATGGTCTTGTATCTATGAAATCAACATACGTAGCTTCATGCCTAGGATGATTGCGACCATGGTTCCCTTGCATCACATTCTGATTACTCTGAGCTATCTCTCAAAGCAATCAAGCATTTTCAATAGTCACATTGATAAGGACGGCGATAGCGTCAGCCAGATTTGGTGGAACTGGTGGTGGATCAGGAATACCGTCCTCATCTTGTAAAGTACCAGGAATAGTTGAACCCCGAGTACGACGCATCTGTTCATGACAAACCAAACTTTACTCACAAGCCTTTATTGAACTATTAAAAGAACTTATTTAAGCACAAGCCCGCACCTAAACAAAACTACTTAACTTAACTAGAACTCACTATTTTACAACTCTACCCTTCTCCTTGACCACATCAAACCTCATGATCGATATCCATTCTGGAAACATTTCTGTCTTCATTATCACTTTCATCGACCATCACTAATTCTTCTGGATCTTCTTCTTCTTCCTCTTCAAGTTCATCATTATCAGCAATGATGACACCAGGGTCCATTACATTAGCTTGAGGTTCATGATTTGGATCTAGGAGATTGTTCAGCCTATGAACTTCTTCATGCAGATTGGTAGAATATTCTTCTAAATCTTCTACATAAAGTTCTAACTCATGCGCTCTAGCTCTAGCTACATCTTCCCTATGCCAAGCCTCATTTCTCCCTTCCACTATACAAACTAACATATGCTCGCAGTTCTTATGAGCGGTGGTGAGAGACCTCAATTTATTCCGTAACTCATCCACATGGATGGCATCCACAGCCATATCTCTAGTAGCCTATGCTAACTCTGTTGTAAGCCTCTGTATCTCTGCCTAGGGATCAGGCCTAGAGCTGCTACATATAGCACCATCATTCCTAGGGGCAAGCTAGTGATGAGGAACTCCTTTGGGTCCAACAGACTTATGGGGCGTTACCTTGGTACGAGCCATACTGTAGGAAGCAAGATTAATCCAAATAAGACAATCTGATACAAGTCTTAATAGCTGTCAGGATGAACTACACTATTTAACCCAGACTCACTACTTAACTCCAGACTAAGAGGGAAAGTAAGTAACAAGTGGATTAATAATGATGCATGAATCATTCTTATGAACAAAAACATCAAAGCTTATAAAGTACAAAAACAACAGTTGTTATTATATAGGGCATAATAAGATTACTACTCCACCACACAAAGCCTTTTAATCGAATAAGGAATGGTGAGAATGAAATAAGATAAGCCAGAAGCAATTTGGACCAAATTAACAAGTTATATATTTGTCTCAAATCATTTTGAAGTTTTTGTAAAACAATACAACAAAGACTTTGTAACGATCGCTCTGATACCAATCTATGGCAGAACCTCCTAAATTATAGGGCCCACATGCACCTGTCACTGTCCAATGACCTCTAACGACTATGCATATGTTCCCGGTAACTTAAGAAGTCTGTCGGGTGTCCTCGGGGAACCCCGAGTCATCCACGATTTCCGAGCAGCATCCCATTACAGAGTCATTGCAATATTACAACATTTATTCAAATATCTACATCAGAGTAAAATAGCAGAAGTCTTACAATAACTTAATTTACAAAACAGTTGTTTCACAAACTAAGTATGATTATTATTACAAACCATAGTAGTGGAGTGGCATAATTAACATAAACATAACACACAAAGAAAGTGCCCTGCCCAAGGGCCACACATTTACTTGTCGTCATTGACCTGAACAACAGTCATGCAGCATGATCCAAAACAGACCTGCTCATGAGGCTCACCTGCAACAAGGGTCAACAAACCTTGAGTACAAAAGTACTCAACAAGACTTAACCAAAATAAAACTGAGAAGACTCAGGAATGCAGGCTCAGAGATTCAAGGTATGGCTTTAGCAATAACCAAAGTTTTTTTGCGTAAAAGCTCTCTAACAAGATTCTTTATATCAACATTTTTATCATTAAAAAGATCATATACAAAGCTGACATGATCCATATTGAGATCATGAAACTTCGTATCCAACACTTTCTCAAACCTTATTCAAGTTCTAGTTATTAAACTACGATGATGAATAGTGAGTTGAGTCTCCATAATCGAGGAGCAACGATGATTCGAATCGATTAAAAACCCAGCTGGGGATTCCAGACCACACGACATATGCAAGTCCCTGACCTACATATACCAACCTACCCTTAGGTTCCTCTAAAACAAGAATGGGTCTGTACCACCCGAGAATATAGTACTCCACCAATCTAGCCCTTGACCACGTGGGTACACACTATTCCCGCCATCTCTCCACTCCTAGTGCGCGAGTTGCCATTCTCGTAATAGAATCAGTCAAGTTAAGGCTTACAGGAGTATATGGTTAGTACTACAAAATCTCACCTCATACAGTTCAACAACGGATGGGCCTCAATCGACACAGGCAGAAAGAACCTGCTCACAAGACATCCATGTCTTGTGGCTCTCATATACCAAGTCCGCCCGGTCTAGATTTATTATTCCACATGCTCATATCTCATAATAACATAAGTGACCAAACGTAACCAAGGATCCATTTAAAACTCACAGGTGATAGGTAATCACCTGACTTTTATCTGTCTAAGCATGGCTAAGCATAACTAGGTATTTACGAAGTAAAACTGGTAACAAGGTAGATATGGAAAAAACAAGGTTGGTAATGCACCAATTAGGTTTTCACTCGCTCCTAATCACTTAATACAGTATTGAAAAGCAAAAGCGATATAAATTTGTAAAACACAAGGAGAGTTTCAATGCATCCGGGGCTTGCCTTGGTTGGCGGAAAAGTCAGGTTCCGGAGTCGCTCCACAGATATCAGATCCGACCTCAACAGACGGATTAACCTCCTCCTCAACTTGATTAACTACCACATGCTCACTTTCGTTCACTACACATAGTAACAATGCCATGTTTAACATGATGCGAGATACAAAACGTGATGCTTGATAAAGGATGCGAAAGTTAAAAACTTGAATACAACTTTCCTTCGCGGTACAGTTACAAGTCAAAACTAACTAAATTTTTTTCATAACACTTATTTCAATTGCCAAGGATCATTACCAACTAATGACCCAAGGTCATCACTCAATCCAAAATTTCAAACAAAACCTAAATCATTAAAGGTTACTATTTGCTTTTATGAATCAATTCTTTAATTAAAAATTATGAAATAAACCAACTTGTTCCAATTGAGCTCAAAATTTTTGTAAAGGTTCATCACATGATAACTAAGTGGCAAAACATTTTTCATAATTTTTGGATAATTATTTAAGCCTAGAAAAATCATGGAAACTCATTTATTAATTAATTGAGCAATTTTTGTCACATTCAAAAAGTACTCTAAATCAACAGTTCATATTTTTCTTAAATAGTATACATCACACAGAGGTAACACAAAAAATTTCATAATTTTTGGGGCTCTAAATAATTCTCCACAAAAATAACAAAAACTATGACTATTTATTCAAATCTGCAAAATAGAAAAATCCATTTTCAACGCTGAGTCACTGACACCTTGACCCCACCTGTCATCCCCGACCTCCACGCTAACCATGGCGACGACGGCGCTGACCGGTGATTTCTCACCGCTGGTGAGACCAACGGCGATGGTAAAGGTACCACTGTGATCACCACGACAAGGCGCATCTACTGGTGTCACAGATTGCATCGATAACAGCTCAAACCGAGCTTGACGCTGGCCATGGCGGCCACGATGGCACGGCTATGCTACGCCAGTGAAACAAAGTTGGTAGTGGTTAAATAAAGTGCATGGAAAGGTTTAGTAGCTCACCCCGAACTTGATGGAGCAAAGAGCGGAACCGGAGAAGCAACTGAGACGTCGGTCGTCGGTCACAGCGGCCACGGCAGAGCAACGGTCGTCAATGGCGGTGTTCTGGTGACTACTATGGAAGAAATGATCAATCAACAGAGCACAAAGCTACATGGCCACAAGGCAAAGCTGGAGCTACGGTGAGCAAGAGCAAAGGCGCACCGAAGAACTCTGGCCACGGTGACACGCGCTCGACGGAGATTCTACCGGCCGCGAGGAAGAAAGACACGACCAGCATTATCTCGGTGAAATCAAGCTACAATAGTGCTTTGCCGAGGATGTGAAGGTGCTATGGCGATGACAAAGCTTAACGGAGCAGCGGCGGCGGCGACTGGAAAAACACAGGAAGGAGAAAGAACGGCGACGACAGCGTTCCAGCCTTTATAGGGCGGCAAAGACACAAGGAGACGACATGCAGCAGCCTGCTCATGCCAGCGCGAAGCCAAAGAAGGCCATGGGCGCACCTGGAATGCCGAAGAAAGGCCGTCGGCGGTGACAGCTGCCCGATGGCATTGTTTGCCATAATTACAGAATTGCCACTCGATTTGAATTCTAAATTACTCCCAAATTTATGTAACAACTCAAAAATCTCCAAAAATAAAAGTTGTTAAAAATTCAAAGTTCTACAACTTTGATTTTATAACCACCCCCTAATTCGATCTACATTTTGAAATGCAAATTTGAATTCAAAAAGGGGACATTTAAAGAATTACGCCTTTTCAAATTACTTCAAATTTTATAAAACAACTTTGAAAACTCCCAAAACCAACTTTGTACAACTCGACAAGCTCTACACTTTTGCTTTGAGGCTCAACCCCAAAATGTGCTTAGATTTTGAATTTGGTTTTCAGGGTAGGATTTAAATACTGAAAAACAGGGTTTTCGGAAATTCAATTCACTACAAAGATTTTTAACTCAGTTCAAGCTATACAAGTCAACACATATAACATAAAGGTAAACTTGTTTTAGTGAATGCACATCAAAATTTTCACTAAGATCAAATGATTTGCAATGCATATGATGACATGCCCTATTTTAGGGTTTTAAAACACCCAAGGTGTTACAGTTGACATGAAAGCTTTTGTTGGATGAGTATTTGCAACTTGCTTGCTAGCTTGACATGCACTACTGAAAGCTCTAGTTTGGTTTTGGTGAATTGATGAAACCCTAAGTGGTAACCTAGTTTATCAAGTGATCATGACATAGGTAGCACATTCCAAGTGGCGAAGCAAATGAAGATCGTGACATGATGATGGTGATGCCATGGTGATGATCAAGTGCTTGGACTTGAAAAGAAGAAAGAGAAAAAACAAAAGGCTCAAGGCAAAGGTATAAATGGTAGGAGCCATTTTTTTTTGTGATCGAGACACTTAGTGAGTGTGATTACATTTAGGATCGATAGCCGTACTATTAAGAGGGATAAAACTCGTATCGAGATGCGGTTATCAAAGTGCCACTAGATGCTCTAACTCATTGCATATGCATTTAGGATCTAGTGGAGTGCTAACACCATTGAAAATGTTTGTGAAAATATGCTAACACATGTGCACAAGGTGATACACTTGTTGGTTGGCACATTTGAGCAAGGGTTAGAAACTTCACCGGTGGAGTGTTCGCTCATAGAGTGTGAACAGTCCGACGATGCCTCCGACGCCCTAGACAGAAAAGATAGAGGTCACTTTAAGTGACCAGATGCTAGTCTTGGTTGGACCAGCATGTTTGGTTAGTGGTAGCAAAGGGCGCGCAGCGTCGGTCTCTGATCAGACGCTGGGTCACTCAGTGACCGGACGCTGATAGGGTGCGTCCGATCCTGCTAATGTGGCAGTGGATAGAGGAGTCGCCGAGTGACTGGACATTGGGTGTGTCCGATCGAGCATGACCGGACACGTCTGGTCATGAAAAATCATCTCTGGATGCTTACTAGAAACGACCGGACGCTGGGGTTCAGCGTTCGGTCACTTTGAGCTGCTGTGTCCGGTCGTCACTTGATCGTTGAGATCGGGCGATCAACATTTGAAGAGAGGGGACACGTGGCACGTGTCACGTGATAGGACGCTGAGGTCCAGTGTCCGGTCAATATGACCGGAGCATCTGGTCACCCCGTGTTATGCCCAGTGAAGGGGTGCAACGGCTCTATTTCATGGGGGCTTCTATTTAAGCCCCATGGCCGGCTCAAACTCACTCTCTTGGCCATTTGCATTGACATAGCAACCTTGTGAGCTTAGCTAAAGCCCTCTGACTCATCTCCATCATTGATTCATCATCTTTGTGAGATTGGGAGAGAATCTAAGTGCATTGCTTGAGTGTTTGCATCTAGAGGCACTTGGTGTTCGTGTTTTGCTGTGGGATTCGCTTGTTACTCTTGGTGGTTGTCACCACCTAGATGGCTTGTAGCAGCGAGGATCGTCGAGTGGAGGGTGGTGATTATCTCTGGCTCCGATCATGGTGATTGTGAGGGGTTCTTGACCTTTCCTCGGTGAAGAGCCAAAAGGTACTCTAGTGGATTGCTTGCGGCTTGTGTGATCCTCATCTTGTGTTGGTTGTGTGGCACCTTATCGAGGGTTTGGCGTGTGATGCCAATTAGCGCGTGAACCTCCAAGTGAGTGAATCGCCACAACGAGGAGTAGCTTATCGGCAAGCAAGTGAACCTCGGTAAAAAATCATTGTGTTCATCATTTGATTCCGAGGTGATTGGTCTTCATTGGTATTCATTCTTGTGATTGATTGGCTCCTTCCTCGACACGACAGTATAAACAAATTGCTCACTCGCTTTACTTTACCGCAAACTAGTTGTCAAGCTCTTTAGTGTAGCTAGTTGTGAGAGCTTGTTAGTTTGGTTAGTGTGGCTCTCTAGTTAGCCTTTGAGAGCACATTAACTTAGTGTAGTGTCATAGTTTTTGTGTGGATAGAAACTATACAAACTAGAATTGTGGTAGGTGGCTTGCTATTTTAGTAGGCTAGCGCAACACTTGCTTCGCCTCATAATTAGCTAACCGGTTTGTTAAGTGTTGTTGTAGAAATTTTTAATAGGCTATTCATCCCCCTCTAGCCATTAGGACCTTACAACTACAAAGCTTGTCCTTCTCAAACTTTATATCCTTCAACCCTCTCACCAAATCATTCTTCATTAGCTTCTTGAGTGAGCTCATCCCAACATGAGCAAGTCTTCTATGCCATAGCCACCCAAGTGTTGTTTTGGTGAATAGGCATATTTTCAAGTTAGCATCTTCGGAGGTGAAATCCACTAAGTATAGGTTGTTGTATCTAAATCCTTTGAATATCACTTGATCATTATCCTTCTTAGATACAACAACTTCCTTCTCGGTGAACAAGCATTGGAAGCCAAGATCATACAATTGTCCAACGAATAGCAAGTTAAAGCTCAATGAAGCAACATATAGCACATTTGAGATAGAATGATCATTTGATATTGCCACTTTGCCCAATCCTTTAACCTTACCCTTAGAATTATCTCCAAATGTGATTCTTTCTTATCCAGCTACTTCTTCATCTAGTGAGGTGAACATACGAGGATCACCAGTCATATATTGTGTGCAACCACTATCAATAACACAATGACTTCCACTGGTCTTATAGTTCACCTACACACAAGAGATCAAGCTTTAGGAACCTAAACTTATTGAGGGCCCTTCACCTTCTCAACAAGTGACTTTGCTATCCAAATTTTCTTAGGCCTATTCTTGTTGGGAGGTCCTAAGAACATGACTTTCATCTTCCCACAAGAATCCTTTCTAAGCATGTAATGAGCATTGAAGGCAAAAGGTCTAGCATGCTTGGGCAAGGGTTGTGGTGGTGGAGTTTGGCACTCATGGACAAAGTGACCTTCTTATCCACACTCAAAGCATCTCTTTGGCTTCGGCTTTGATTTGTGTTGTTGTTGAGCTTGAGTCTTTTTCTCTTGGTTTGCCAAGTACCCAATGCCACTTCTATCCATCTTCATGACAATATTCATTAGTAGCTCACTTTGAAGATGCTTGCCTCTTGTGAACTTGCTCAAACCAATCTTGAGATGCTCTTTCTTCAACTTGAGCTTCTTGTTCTCTTCCTTGAGAGCATCATTATTTTTCTCTTCCTTGAACTTCTTGTTCTCTTCTTTTAGCTTCTCATTCTCAAGCATCAAATCACCATCATGATCAAGAATTTCTAGCACAATAGTGTTGTAGCTTTTGATTTCTTCAAGATCTTTCTTGAGCTTTTCATTGTCATTCTTGAGCTTGACAAACTCATCGTAATCATTGGCCTCAACCACTTGCTTGCCCTTGCTACTAGAACTTTGCTCAATGCTCTCAATGATCAAATCATCACATGATATAGCTATATTAATCTTAACAACATCGTTAGTAGCATCATGTGGCTCATTGGATAGAAATTCTTGAGCAATGACAAGATTATCAAGATTAATCTTAAGAGTAGTATATTCTTCTTTTAACTTATTGTGGCTAGTGATGGGCTCTTTGTGCATCCCCTCAAGTTTATCATGTTTATCTTTAAGCTCTTTCTTAGAAGATTTGAGTTCCTTGAGTTTGGATGACATAGCATCATTTGCTACTCTAAGCTCAACACTAGCCTTTTTGGCTATATCACATTTTGCTAAAAGTGAATCATTCTTAGCCTCTAGTTTTTCATTCTTAGCTCTACTCTTTCTAATGATCTTAGTGTATTGATTTAGTAATTTAACAAGATCATCATAAGAAGGTGATTCATATTCATCATCATCACTATCACTATCATCATTGCTAGCATGTTCATCACCACTACTATCATCATTTGATACCTTGCGATCACCCTTGGCCATAAGGCATAGGTGTGTAGGAGATGATGGCGGTGGTGGCGGTGAAGATGATGAAGAGTCAATAACAATGGTGGCCACCTTCTCGTTGTCACTATCATTATCGGATGAGCCACTAGATGAATCAATGTCTGTGAGCCAATCAACGACGATGTATGCCTTTCCACTTTTCTTTTTCTTATGGAAGTCCTTCTTCTTGCCATCTCTCTTCTTGTATGGCTTATTTTTCTTCTTCTCATCTTCTTCTTCATTGCTTGTGTTGACACCGTTTTTTGCACGTGTCAAAATAATCGGAGTGGACTATCGGCAAGGGGAAAGTTATTGAATACTTTGATAGCCGATGAAAGATGGTTTGTAAAGATAGTTGCCGATAGCTGGTGATGGTCGATGGAAAGGTTGATTTGGACTCGGGCGTTGCCGATGAGGTTGGAGGTGTTATTGTCGATGCCGATGAAGGGAGGCTTGAGGACTACTGCCGATGAAACATGGAGTATGCTGATGAAGGGAGGCTTGAAGACTACTGCTGATGAAACAGGGAGTATGCCGATGAAGGAAGACTTGAAGACTACTGCCGATGAAATAGGGAGTATGCCGATGGGAAGGAGGACGGTGAGATTTCCATCGTAATTGAGGCGGACAGGGAAATAGATAGGAGTTGATTTCCTTTTCTATATTTGTTAGGGTATGATTCATGTAAGAGTCACGTGTTTTCTTAGATATGGGATTGGTGTCCTAGTTGTGTTTGGTTGTGTCTCTTTAGATCAGGGTATAAATATGGAGTAAGGAGCAATGTAATAGATACATCAATCAATATCAAAACCAATTTTTACTCCTATTTGCATCTACTTACTTTTCGGCGACTTCGTCAATTTGCATATTTTTCCTTTTTTATGAGTTCTCATTGATTCGGCGAGCTGCATCGTTTCAGTGCGATCCTTCGGCGATTCTTGAGTTCCGCGTGAGCACCTCTTGGCCGTGACTTCCGGGCGTATCGCTGTTGTCAGGACTAAAGTGTTCGTATCTTTATCCTTGTCGATTAGCAGGTCAAATCGACTGGCACGCTTTGGATATCGATTCGGGTATTAGCCCTTTGTGTTTGCAGATCCACTTTTGCATCAACACATCTTTTGGCACGCCCGGTGGGACCAATCAATCAATATGTTCAATCCCGAGATCGATTCAGGGAACATTATCGCAGTATCAGAAGAAGATCTCAAGGAAGAACAGAGGCAGGCTATGGAAAAGGCTGTAGAAGAATACAAGCAGCTTTGTCTGAGATCGTTTAGCTTGAACAAGAGTGGACAAGTCATCCAGAAGCAAGATTTGCCGTTGCCTCGGCAGGTTACCTTTGACTCCAATCCTGGTAAACTTCAAGAGATGGTTAATTCTGCAGTAAATCATGCTTTGATTAATCATTCCAATGTGCTGTCCAATACTGTTCATAATGCTGTGGTTCGAACTCTCAAAGAAGGACAAGCGGCACCACATTACGTTGGGCCTGCCTATCATCAACCAGAGCCGGCATCTGTCAAAACTCCATCGGCTCCTTCGGCCGTTGTGGGTACAGAAGTTACTTCCCCTCCAGTATTGGCAGGCTCACCTAATATCCAATCTACACCTGATACAATCAGATCAGGTACTACCAGGAGGGCGAGTTCAGCTTAATACAGATCTATCGGCATCAGCTATGTCAGGCCCTGTGTCTCAGAATAGCCAGATTCCTACTAATTGGTGGGGATATGGCATGCCTCCAGAGTCATCTGCTTTCAATCCTAGATTGCCTCAAGTGTTTGATGCAGTAGGAAGAGCGCCTATACCATCGGCCTGTTTCGCCGATGGCTCAAGTGCCTCAATATGCCGCAACTACTTCTGTGCAACCAACTCCAGGAGGTTTCCAGATGCCTATGGTTCAAACATTCAATTCAAGTCCATCGGCGAGCTTACTGCCGATGCAGCAGAAAGCCCCTGCTATGAGTCAAACTGGGGTTCAGTTCATGCCTCAAACCAGTTATAATTATCCAACAATATCAGCAAATTACCAGCCATCGGTAAGTTTTGTACCGATGAGTTCTAATAATGATTGGTCAGGACAGTTACCTGTTCAACATACAGTTTCAGCGAAATCAGCAGGTTGCAGGGATTCAACAAGGTCATATGCAAGCTGGTTTCCAGAATCAAGCATCGGCAGCCCAGCCGATGAATCCTTTCCAACAGGCTAATGGGCCACAAGTAACGGCAAATATGCCGATTGCTGGAGATCGTGGGCTACAAAGATATGTGGAGGGATGTCAGCAGGCACCTCCTGTAGAAATTCAACCAGTTCGTCAGCAGGAGGCTGATGCTTTTTGGGCCGATAAGATAGCAGAAATTGTGAAGGATCAGTTTGGGATAAAGCCCAAGGTCAATACTTATTCTTATCGGACTCCATACCCTCCTGCATACGATTTAATTCCTCTCCCAAATCGGTACAAGGTACCGGATTTCACTAAATTCTCTGGGCAAGATGATACATCAACAATGGAACATGTCAATCGCTTCATTATTCAATGTGGAGAGGCAGCTAACAGAGATGAATTAAGAGTTCGATTATTTTCATCATCTTTGTCTGGATCAGCATTTACATGGTTCATTTCATTACCACCAAATTCTATTATTACTTGGGTTGATCTAGAAAAACAATTCCATAAGTATTTCTTTGCTGGAATCCATGAAAAGAAGCTTACCGATTTAGTAAAATTGAGACAGCGTAATGATGAATCGGTAGAGAGCTTTGTACAAAGGCTACGAGATGTAAAAAATAAGTGCTACAGCCTGGTGCTGGATGATCGGCAGCTTGCCGATCTGACTTTCCAAGGGTTATTGCCACATCTTAAAGACAGATATGCTTCTCAGGAGTTTGAAAGCCTCAGTCATCTTGTGCAAAGGATCTCTGATCAAGATACTAGGGTTTTTGAACCTAAAAAGAACTGGAGTAAAAAGGTATCATTTGTTGAAGAAGTAGGAGATTCTGACTCTGATGAAGAACCAGTTATCGGCTTAGCTGAGTGGGTTAAGAATAAAAAGCCGATATCATGTCCCTTTGGTCAAAAAGAGCCAGAAAAGTTTACCTTTGATATCACCAAGGCCGATAAAATATTTGATCTTCTACTTCAAGAGGGCCAAATTAAGCTGTCACCTAATCATGTGATCCCATCGGCAGAAGAGTTGAAGAAGATTTTGTACTGCAAATGGCACAATGCAACTTCACACAGTACAAATGAGTGCAAGGTATTCAGGCAACAGTTACAATCGGCTATTGAATCTGGGAGAATTAAGTTTGGTACTTCCAAGACCCAGAAGCCGATGAAAATTGATCAACATCCTTTTCCAGCAAATATGTTGGATGCCAAAGGAAAGACCAAGGTATTGACGTCAGAGGCTGCTGAGAAAAACGCGTCAGTGGACCCCCAACATCGGATAACTACCGATGATGCAAAGAGTAAGGGTTTGCTAGGAGAAAGCAGTAGTTCCAAAAATCCTCCTCGACCTGGCATTGTGATTACTCATCGAAGGCAGCAGGAGGGTTGGCGTCAACAGTAATGACCGATATCGACAACAGCAAGAAATGAGACGTCAGGAAGAATGGAATCGACATAAAGATCATTGGAGATGTCCGTTTTTCATCCATTGCTGGGAAGAAGGTATTAAATTGCCAACTGTTGAAAATTGCCCTGAGTGTAATGGTTATTACGGAGTCAATCGTTCAGAAAGGAGGTTTCAACTTGGTAATCAGGGTTTGTCTATCAATGAGCCGATCAGAGGCAGAGCATCAGTGCATGATCGGCTGGGGGGCAGGACTTAGTGTACATGAGAGGCTTGGTAAACGCGCTGGATATTTTCCAAGGAATCAAGAGGAGCTTGAGGAGATGGCAAACGCAAGAGTTCCCGATGAGGAAATATTCTACAGGGACCCTAATATACGTCGTGTAGAACCAACTAGGACTTGTTATCAGCCGGTTTGGAAAACCAAGTTTCCTCGGTGGTGCCCAGAGGGTCTGACAAAGACGCAGAGAAGGAGGATGCAACGTGAGCGTCAGGGGGATTTATACCAAGAGGAAAATTCCTCCAATGAAAGGCCTGGTCATCAGCAGTGGCAGGTGAAAACACAAAAATAAGGGTCCATCGGCAGATGTTAATATGGTATTCATGTTGCCGATGGAGTTTTTGGCACTATCTGATAATGAGGAAGAAGTTGTTCTCTCTGATCAAGTAGCTCAGTTAACACTAGATCCAATGATGGCTGTTTTTGAGAAACCTACCGATGACGAGAGACAGCATCTTAAGGCTTTATTTGTGAAGGGCAGAGTTGATGGGCAGCCTGTGTC
This sequence comes from Miscanthus floridulus, assembly GCF_019320115.1. NCBI lineage: Eukaryota > Viridiplantae > Streptophyta > Magnoliopsida > Poales > Poaceae > Miscanthus > Miscanthus floridulus. The sequence continues at coordinate 94,412,871 of NC_089583.1, read as the reverse complement.
TAAGGTACTTATTGATGGAGGGGCTGCGATTAATATTATGCCTTACGTGATGTATCGGAAACTTAGTAAGGGAGATCAAGACTTGACCAAAACCGATATGATGTTGAAAGATTTTGAAGGCAATGTGTCACCGGCTAAAGGGGCAGTGTGCGTTGAATTGACCATCGGCAGCAAAACCTTGCCAACGACGTTCTTTGTTATCAACGGCAAGGGTGCATATAATCTGCTTCTAGGGAGGGATTGGATTCATGCTAATTGTTGTGTTCCCTTCTACAATGCATCAATGCCTCGTGCAGTGGATTGGGGATAAGATTGAGGTCGTCCCTGGTGATTCTTCTTATATCATCGCATCGGCAGAATCAGATACTTATGAGCGAACTAAATGCATATCAGGAGAAGCTTGGGAAAAAGAGTTCCTTAGAGTTGCTGATTATGAAATTCCACCGATCCAAGCAGTCGGTTCTGAAGAGGAGTTTTAATGGATAGGTTTGCCGATGATGGAAAATTAGGTCAAGGGTTCACATCGGCAGATGATTTAGTAGAAGTAGATATCGGTGATGGTGATAGGTCAAGACCTACTTTTATTAGTGCTAAGTTAGATTCCAAGTGTAAGCAGCGAATAACAGATTTGTTAAAAGAATATAAAGATTGTTTTGCTTGGGATTATACTGAGATGCCTGGATTAGACCGATCGATAGTTGAACATCGGTTACCTATCAAATCTGGATTTCGGCCACATCAGCAGCCAGCGCGCCGATGCAACCCTAATGTACTTCCTGACATTAAGGCCGAAATAACTAAATTAATTGAAGCAAAGTTTATTCGGCAATGTCGATACGCAGAGTGGATCTCTAATGTGGTTCCTGTTTATAAGAAAAATGGAAAACTTCGTGTCTGTATTGATTTCAGGAATCTCAACAAAGCCACACCGATGGATGGCTATCCAATGCCGATTGCTGATTTGTTGATTGATGCTGTGGCTGGACATCGAATTATCAGCTTCATGGATGGTAATGCAGGTTACAATCAAATATTCATGGCTGAGGAAGATATTCCCAAGACTGCTTTCAGATGTCCAGGTCATGTGGGGTTGTTCGAGTGGATAGTCATGACGTTTGGTTTGAAAAATGCCGGTGCTACTTATCAAAGGGCTATGAACTTTATTTTTCATGAGTACATCGGCACATTAGTGGAGATCTACATTGATGATGTAGTGATTAAGTCTGGAGATATCACAGCACATTTAGCCGATCTGCGAAAGATACTGGAGTGCACAAGGAAGCATGGATTGAAGATGAATCCTAATAAATGTGCATTCGGTGTATCGGCAGGACAATTCTTGGGTTTTATGGTGCATCAGCGGGGCATTGAAATCAGTAGGAAGTCTATTGATGCAATTAACAAGGTGATTGCTCCTGCCAATAAGACTGAATTGCAATCTTTGATCGGTAAGATTAATTTCATTAGAAGATTCATATCTAATCTGTCGGGTAAGATCAAGGCTTTCAGCCCACTACTTAAATTGAAAGCTGATCAGGAATTTGTATGGGGAGTTGAACAGCAATTAGCCCTTGATGAAATTAAGAAATATTTATCAAATTCCTCCAGTGCTAGTTCCACCTCAACATGGGAAGCCTTTCAGGTTGTATTTGTCAGCTCATGATACAGTTATCGGTTCAGCTCTTATTAAGAATTTGAAGGGAAAGAACGTGTTATTTATTATTTGAGCAGAAGATTAGTGGATGCTGAGACGAGGTATTCGGCCATCGAAAAATTATGTCTGTGTTTATACTTTTCTTGTGTCAAATTAAGGCATTATTTGTTATCTGCCGAATGTACGGTCATATGCAAAGACGATGTGGTCAAGTATATGCTAGTCGATGCCGATATTAAGTGGTAGAATCGGCAAATGGATTTTAGCATTATCAGAATTTGAACTACGCTACAAATCAACTAAGGCGGTTAAAGGGCAAGTGATGGCTGATTTTGTCACTCAGCATTGTAATACGGTGGACTCTCTGGAGATTGCTCCCTGGACACTTTTCTTCGATGGGTCCACATGTGGTGAAGGAGCAGGTATCGGCATTGTGTTAATTTCACCTCAAGGAAAGAAGTATGAGTTTTCATTGCCGATTGTTGCTACAGCGACAAACAATCAAGCTGAATACCAAGCCTTGATAAAAGGGTTAGAATTGCTAAAGGAGATACGTGCCGATGTTGTTGAAATCTTTGGTGATTCTATGCTAGTTATAAATCAATTGGCTGGAATTTATGAATGCCGAAGTGAAGCTTTGATTTCGTATTATGAAAGATGTTTGCAATTGTTGAAAGGATTTAGAGATTTTCGTCTTGAACATATCTCTCGATTGCATAATGAGGAAGCTAATCGACTAGCTCAGCATGCTTCAGGGTATCAGCCTATTCAGGAAGTGCTAACATCGGCAGTTGATACCGATGACTGGAGGAAAGAGATTGTCGATTATTTAAAGGATCCATATAGAAAGGTTGAGAGACGTATAAGGTTCCAAGCTACCAAATATGTGCTCCTCGATGATGAATTATATTATCGAACTATAGATGGAGTTTTACTCAGATGTGTTAGCAATGATGAATCGAAAAGCTTGATGGGTGAAATTCATGAAGGAGTATGTGGGGCACATCAATCGGCTTTCAAGATGAAATGGATGATCAGAAGGAATGGGTACTATTGGCCGACTATTCTTGAAGATTGTTTTAAATATTTTAAGGGATGCCAGGGGTGTCAAAAGTTTGGTAATATTCAAAGAGCGCCTGCATCGGCTATGAATCCTATAATCAAACCATGGCCGTTCCTGGGGATGGGCTATTGATCTCATTGGTCAGATTTATCCGCCATCGAGTAAAGGACATAAATTTATTCTGGTTGCTACCGATTATTTCACAAAGTGGGTTGAGGCAATTCCTTTAAAAAAGGTGACATCGGTCAATATGATTGATTTTGTGAAAGAGCATATTGTTTACCGATTTGGTATTCCTCAGACTATCACTACCGATCAGGGTACTATGTTTACATCAGGAGAATTTGATGAGTTTGCTGTAGGTATGGGAATTAAAATTTTAAATTCTTCTCCATATTATGCTCAAGCTAATGGTCAAGCTGAGGCTTCTAACAAAGGGATCATCAAACTCATTAAGCGCAAAATTGAAGAAAATCCTAGGAGGTGGCATACAGTATTAAATGAAGCCTTGTGGTCATATCGGATGTCATGCCATGGTGCAACCAAAGTAACGCCTTATCAGTTAGTATATGGACACGATGCAGTATTGCCTTGGGAAATTAAGGTTGGCTCTAGACGAATACGTTCTCAAAATCAGCTGACAGCCGATGATTATAATACTCTTATGAAGGATGAGTTGGAAGATGTGGCGGGTCATCGGTTAAGGGCTTTAGTTAGTATCGAAGAAAATAAGAAAAGAGTAGCTAGATGGTATGACAAGAAGGTGAAAGTAAAAGAGTTTGCCGATGGAGATCTGGTCTGGAAATTGATTTTACCGATTGGGACTAAAAGTTCAAAGTTTGGAAAGTGGTCTCCTAATTGGGAAGGTCCATATCGGATAAATCAGTCTGTTCCTGGTAATGCATATATTTTAGAAACCCTCGAAGGGGTTGTGTTTCCCAGAGCGTTAAATGGAAAATATTTAAAGAAATATTACCCTAGTATCTGGATAGATGCATAAAAGTATAAGTGCCGATAACAGTACTATCGGCTAGAATTATGCAAGGATGTCAATGTCTCATAAAGTGCCGATACAATAAATAAGATTACACGTTCAACAAGGATTGGATAGCTAATATCGCACGCAGGCGAATCTGGTCGGCTTCCTCCATTTCTTTGATATCGTCATCGGCAGTACCCTCCACAGGCTTGAGTTTTTTCTTCATGGCTAAAGCTTTGCGAGCTTGGATATCTCTTTCTTGCTGAAGGGCTTTGACGGCATTGGGTAGCTGGCTTTCTTCTTGTTGAGCATGAGTTAAGGCTGCATCGATTTCTTTCAATTCAGCCAATAGAGCTATCTTCCTTGCTGATAGATCCAAGATTTTCTGCTTAAGTGCAGCACCCGAAGTCTGCAAGTTGACGATGCCCTTGTGCTTCTCATCAGCGATTTGTTTCAGTTGTAGCATCTCTTCTTTGAGTTGAGCTTGAGCTGCTCTATCGGCAATGCGCTGAGCAGCCCGTTGATATTGCAGTTGGCGGCTTTCTAAGTGGGCTGCTGGGAAGAGTACTTCTTCAACATCGGCAGGGACCTGGCCACGAATTGTTTTGAAAATTGCCTTTGCAGGGGTCCGAGTCATCTACCAGTTGGGCGGTTCCTTGCTGTAGCAAGTTCAGGAGGGTTTCCAACTTGGATTTAGTCTCTGCCGATATTGTTCCCAGCGCAAGGGAAGAACTTGTCTCCTCTCCATCGTCGTCAGAAATGTCAATGGCAAAGGAAAATAGGCTGTTCGGGGAATCTTGTTCCTGAGAGAGAGAAAAGGAGATCAGTTAGGGGTAAGTATGAGTATTGTAAAATCAGCTAGGTTGATCGGTTTACCTGTTTCAAGGCAATTTCCTGTGCTTGACTGGAGGAAGCAACCTGGAGTATGTCGTGTGGGGGATCGGCTGAGCTTGCCGATGGGATATCCTTTGTGACTTCATCGATGGTGGGCTCTTGAGGTATGATGACCGATGACATTGGGGCAGATGTAGGGATCGGCATAGACCTTTGTCGTTTTGGCTGTGCTTCAGTATCTGTTGAAGCTTTGCGCTTTGCTTGGGCATCGGCAACGATTGGCTGGGGGGCATCGACACTTGTTGGTTGTGAAGCTTGGACATCTGGTACGGTTGCCGATGTACCCAATTGTTGCTGCAAAACAAGTGTAAGATATGATATTTAATAGATAAAATGTAAAGTCAAGAAGCTACCTCTGAAGGTTCATCGAAAGAAGTGGTGCTTGATATCGGCGGAATTGCCGATGACGATCCAGTAGCAGCTCTTACCCCCTGATGATTAAGGTTAATACAGTTTGTGATCGGCATAAGTGAAAATAATCAAGGTTGTTACCTTAAATGCTTTGACCAAGGTTGTAGCAGCGGCCGATGGAGTAGCCCTGGATGTAGCCAATTTGGACTTAGAAGTGATGGTCTTGGTACGAATCTTCTGGTGGGTCAAAGCGGCTAAGGTGGGAGCGTTGTAGCCGATCGGCGATGTTGGGGAAACAGGCCGGAGATTGAAGGGTTTCCCACTTTTACTCACCGATGGTGCTGGGTTGTTAACCTGTTACAAGAGAATCAGTTACTGATATATGAAGGGAAAAGCAGAAGGGAGTTAAAGGAAACTTACCGCGTCGTCAGGGATGGCATATTCAGGGTCGATCATGTGCCGATATGTGTGAACAGAAGTTGCGAACAGTTGTTCTTTCCACTCTCGCCACCATTGCTTATATGACTCGGTGATGAAAGATATTGGTGTCCAGGTGGATATATCAACATCTGTAGTATCGGCATCGGGGGAGAGTTGTACTACCTTGTTCCAGTCTGTTCCGCAGGTGATTGTTTCCCTGGGTTTGATCACATCGGCAAAGCAGAGTTTGATTGGCAGTTGCCCAAAAGCCAATTGGCGGGATACTGCCGATGGGTTGTAAAATTCATATGTAGTGTTGGTGTTTTTCCCGCTGCCGAATGTGTTTACTGGAATTGCCCTGGGAGTGATGATAGCCATCATGAGCTCATTATCTTGATTCAGAGTGTCATCGGCAAAGTTGAAAAGAAGGGGGAATCTGTTTTCTTCGTCGATATAAGGCACCCAGGCCCTATGATCACGAGAAAGACCATTGTAGAAGCTTTGAAAGAATCTGCCGATTTGGTCTTCGTTGGCTTCTGTTCCAGGAAGGACAATTATGGCTTCACCAAAATTGAGGAGGTGAGCGTGTTGCCGATTCATCATCCCCGAGCACATAGTCTTCAGCAATTTCTCGTGGGAATTGTTGAGCAAAAAAGTCCCATTGCAAACGTTTGTGCATATGGGCATTCAGCCACATGTTGATAAACCACCACGGGCCTCCCAGGTTGCCGATGGGTTCGCCAAGCAAAAGTTTCTGAGACACTTGATGAAGAAGATGATAAGTGGAGCTCAGAAGGTATCGGCCAAGAGGAAACCTTACGCCATTAGCCAAAAGTTCAGCTGCAGGGAGGAAGGCGTTGGTTGGTCCTACTGATCGACCACAGAAGATAAATTTTTCTAACCACATATTCAGGAATGTGGCATGTTCCCTCTGGCTAAGTGTCCTGGTTTTCTGGTATTCTTGAATATATCCTGTCCAACCGCCGATGTTGCGGGTATTCACCCTATATTAGACTTTCTACCATAGATGGAGCCTTCATCGGCAGTTGAGATGTCCAAGCCAGTAAGCATGTGGACATCGGCAAGGGTAGGAGTAGCTGGGCCATGTCCAAACATAAAAGTATTGGTCGTGTCTGACCAGAAATAAGCAGCTGCAATTATCATTGATTCATTTTTCTGCATATCGGCAATAGAGAGCCTGATGCATTGGTCTAATCTTCGTTCTGCCCAGTATACTTGTATCGATCTATTAACCCTCAAGTACCAATCTTTCCACCCTTTGGTGGTTTTGGGCCAAGATCAGAATGTGTCTTTCCACAAATTCAAAGAGAAATTTTGGGCTCTAAAGGGGATTCTGTTAACCTCTGCATTGATCAGATCGGTTGGATCTGGGTTGCCCATTGGTCCAAGGCATTAGACGTGCGGCTGATCGGTTGGGATAATTAATTTGTTGCGCAGTTCCTAAGGTTATGGAATCCAGAAGACAGAAGAAGGGAAAAATCACCAACTGAATGAATTTGCAAAAAGATCAAAGTAAAAGGTAATGGAAGTGGAGCGAACCGCGGGGACGTCGAAGTTGATGGCCATTGTCTTGAGGAAGGTGGAGGTACGAGCCGGAAACTTGAAGTTAGCGTCGGAGAAGGGTTCTTGTTGGTTGAGGTTGCGCGGTTGTTCGTCGGGGTCGCCGCCGGAGAGAGAGGATGCCAAGGATTGGAGGCTGAAGGTAGAAAATGAGGGTTCCGGAGAAATCTATTTATAAGCCGCCCAGAATAAGGGTATTTTGGACTTATCTCTATGTCGCGCGCATATAGGTCAAGGCGGTTCAGAGGGATATGGTAACTGTTCACGCGATAATCAGGGGATTGTACAGATGAGTTGATGACAAGTAATCATGACTTGGAAGGGATATCGATATATGATATTTTAATTCTGAAAATGGCAGCATTATCATGTTAAGATCTTGCCGATGGGTTATTGTTTCGGTATCTTAACCATAATCAAGGCAAGAGTGGTTGGTGTTTGTGCGATATTTACTGAAGTGCGTGAATCAAGATTAGATCTGATTGGATTTGATAACAAATCAAGTTTTGGCTTGGAGAATGAGTAACGGTAATCGGGCAAAGGCAAGCGTTATCTGGAGTAAATTTCGGAGCATTAATGGTTTTATACTCCGAAATTGGGGGGCATGTGTTGACACCGTTTTTTGCACGTGTCAAAATAATCGGAGTGGACTATCGGCAAGGGGAAAGTTATTGAATACTTTGATAGCCGATGAAAGATGGTTTGTAAAGATAGTTGCCGATAGCTGGTGATGGTCGATGGAAAGGTTGATTTGGACTCGGGCGTTGCCGATGAGGTTGGAGGTGTTATTGTCGATGCCGATGAAGGGAGGCTTGAGGACTACTGCCGATGAAACATGGAGTATGCTGATGAAGGGAGGCTTGAAGACTACTGCCGATGAAACAGGGAGTATGCCGATGAAGGAAGACTTGAAGACTACTGCCGATGAAATAGGGAGTATGCCGATGGGAAGGAGGACGGTGAGATTTCCATCGTAATTGAGGCGGACAGGGAAATAGATAGGAGTTGATTTCCTTTTCTATATTTGTTAGGGTATGATTCATGTAAGAGTCACGTATTTTCTTAGATATGGGATTGGTGTCCTAGTTGTGTTTGGTTGTGTCTCTTTAGATCAGGGTATAAATATGGAGTAAGGAGCAATGTAATAGATACATCAATCAATATCAAAACCAATTTTTACTCCTATTTGCATCTACTTACTTTTCGGCGACTTCGTCAATTTGCATATTTTTCCTTTTTTACGAGTTCTCATTGATTCGGCGAGCTGCATCGTTTCAGTGCGATCTTCGGCGATTCTTGAGTTCCGCGTGAGCACCTCTTGGCCGTGACTTCCGGGCGTATCGCTGTTGTCAGGACTAAAGTGTTCGTATCTTCATCCTTGTCGATTAGCAGGTCAAATCGACTGGCACGCTTTGGATATCGATTCGGGTATTAGCCCTTTGTGTTTGCAGATCCACTTTTGCATCAACAGCTTGAGTCATCTTTCTTGCCTTTGTACTTGTTCTTGTACTTGTCTTTCTTGGGCTTTGTGCATTGATGTGCTAGATGACCAAGTTCTCCACAATTGTAGCAATCCATCTTGGAGATTGGCTTTCTTCTAGAGCTTGTGAAGAACTTCTTCTTGCCATCAAACTTGATGCCACTCTTGTTGAGCTTCTTTAGCATCTTGGTAGTTCGTTTCACTATAAGAGCAAGGCTTGCATCATCAACTTCATCATCACTTGAGCTCTCATACTCAAGCCTTGCTTTGCCCTTCTCTTGGCTAGCTTCGAATGCTAAATCTTTTTCTTTCTTCTTTGTAGAGGGTGAGCCATCTTGAGGTGTGATGTGCATGTACATCTCATGAGCATTGATCTTTCCCAAGATTTGTGTTGGTGTAGCGGTGGAAATATCACCTTGATGAAGCACGGTCACAATATGCCCATATTTGTCAATGGAGAGGACACTCAAGATCTTTCTTACAACATTGGATGGTCGCATTTGAGTAAGTCCAAGCCCATTGACTTCCTCTACAAGAACATTCAAACGTGAGTATATCTCATTAGCACATTCTTTAGGAAGCGTCTCAAAAGAGTTAAGCTTTTTCATGACAAGATGATAGCGTTCCTCATGCTAACTCTTTGTTCCCACATGGAGCGCACAAACATCTGACCAAAGTGCATGGGCATCTTTGTGGTTCCTCACCCGGTTAAACACATCTTTGCAAAGGCCTCTAAAGATGGTGTTTTGAGCCTTTACATTCCATTTCTCGTAATTCACCTCATCGCCTTGTAGGTGTGTAGCATCCCAAGGTTTTGGGAAGCCTTGTGAGGCGGCTCTAAGTATTCCAACATCTAGAGCTTCTAAGTACGTCTCCATGTGAATTTTCCAATATGGAAAATCATCTCCCTCAAAGATAGGAGGAGGTCCATTCCCGTGAGACATCTTTCTCTAGACGGTTAAGCCTAAATACATGAGCATGAGACTCCGATACCAATTGAAAGGATCAAGATGCCTAAAGGGGGGGGTGAATTGGACTAATTCTAAATTTTTTTACAATAATTAAACCCTACGGTTAGCCCAATTAACCCCTTGTGCCTAGAAAGTGTTTCTATTGATCTAACACACAAAAGTTTAGCAACCTATGTTCCAATCCTACTCTAGCATGACAATTCTATGAATGTAAATGACAAGAGTTGAATTGCTCAAAGTAAATGCTTAAAGTAAAGAGAGAAGGAGGAACGCGACAATGTTTTACCGAGGTATCGGAGAGTCGCCACTTCCCATAAGTCCTCATTGAAGCACCCACATAAGGGTGTAGCTCTACCTTGATCCGTGCAAGGATCAAGTGCTCTCTATGGGTTGATTCTTTGACACTCCATGCGGTGAATCACCCACAACCGCTCACAACTTGAGTTGGGTCATCCACAAGCTCCACCGGATGATCACTATGCTCCCAATCACCACCAAGCCATCTTGGTGATGGCGATCACCAAGAGTAACAAGCACGAACTCTCACTTGACCACGACAAGCCTAATGAGAAGGCTGGATGCACACTTTGCTACTCTTGATCTCACTAATGAGGGCTCTCTTTGGAATTCTCAAATCTCAATCACCTTACTAGGACCTTGCTCTTTTTGGCACTCACAAAGGTGTTTCTTAGTTGTTGGAAGCAAAAGTACCCCTACACATGAATGGAGGAAGTATTTATAAGCATGGCTAAAAAACGAACCGTTATGTGCCTTTGCGGGGTGACCGGACGCACCGGTCATGTTGACCGGATGCACTGGTCAGTTCACCCTGAATTCCAGTGTTTAAGTGGTGACCGGACGCATGATTTTCCCTCTCTGGAACCTTACTGGAGTCGACCGGACGCTAGGAGTCAACGTCCGGTCAACACTGACTGAACGCGTCCGGTCGAGATTTTTCCTCTCTGGAACCTTACTGTAGTTGACCGGACGCTGGGACTCAGCGTCCGGTCACTTCCAGACGACTTCACCATGATCAAATGAACTGATCGGACTCTGTGCCAGCGTCCGGTCAAACCGAAGCCAGCGTCCGGTCAGCATTTGACCATCCATTAACTTTCAACTTTCGATCATACATGAATGAAGTTTACTCCAATGGATCTAAGGACTTTTTAGGAGCTACCTAGTGCTTGGTTTAGCAAGTGCCACCACACCTAATCCACTAGACTCACCTAGGTCAAGCTACCCGTCCATACCTCCCTTAATAGTACGACCAAAGGAAAAACAAAGTCCTAAACTACTCTAAGTGTCTCTTCAATACCAAACGACACTTAGAACTAGTCCATCCTTAACTTTATCGTCCATCCTTTGAAAACCGAAACGATTTCCATCATAGGGGCATAACCACAATGATAGCCCAATCGATCTCTATTACCATAACCTAACTTAATTACCTCTGCAAAACACACGTTAGTCATAGTAATCATGTATTGTCATTAATCACCGAAACGGGCCTAGATGCTTTTAGCCAGCTACAAAATAAGTTATCCTATAGCCACCTCTATTTACGATAATTTTATATACTAATTTACGGTAATGTCAATCATATTTACGATAGTTGGGTTACTATAACACATGGAGATATTTACCATAACATTATAGTAAACCACTTAGCAAGGAGTTACTATAATCTCATAAATTAACATAGTAATTATCGTAAATCAAAGTAGCTACAGAATAAGTTATTTTATAGCCAGATACAGGGCAGTAGTTATATATATATTGACATTATCGTAAATTAGTATATAAAATTATCGTAAATAGAGGTGACTACAGAATAACTTATTTTGTAACTGGCTCCTAAATATACTCTCCTATATTTACGATAGTTGGGTTACTATAACACCTGGGGATATTTTCCATAACGTTATAATAAACCACTTAGTAAAGAGTTACTATAATCTCGAGTATATTCAGTAGCCAGCTACAAAATAAGTTATTCTGTAGCCACCTCCATTTACAATAATTTTATATACTAATTTATGATAATGTCAATACATATTTATGATAGTTGGGTTACTATAACACATGGGGATATTTACCATAACGTTATAGTAAACCACTTAGTAAAGAGTTATTATAATCTCGTAAATTAACATAGTAATTATCATAACTCAAAGTGGTTACAAAATAAGTTATTTTATAGCCTGCTACAGTGTGTGTGTATATATATATCCTCCTCAGTTTACAGCCAGTCCATCATAGCATTTGGAGAACTAGAACCATATATATTTTTTGTATAAATGATTTCTTAATTTTATCTTGTTCGTCATCATGGTTGATCCTCTCGTGGGGTTAGTATATCCTTGACAACATTAGCGGTCGAGTAAGTAGCGCGTCAATTTGATTGTCTGGGTAAACTATTCATTCACTTGCAAGGATAGCTTGCGGTAATTTTAAAACGAGTAGATATCCTCAAATTCAGATGGGGCAAAATCTTGACACCATCTGTGGCACTAAAAATCAAACGTTGAGAGGCTAAGAAAAACTTGGGTGTTTTCAACTATTAGTGCAGAAAGTGACCAACTAGTGAATATTTGTAGTTTTGCTGTACGTTGTGATCGGAGATGGCTTAGCACTCAATGACACAGGATTTATAGTGGTTCGGGCAACATGCCCTACGTCCAGTCAGGGTCGGTCGGTGACTTTATTTCTGAGCCCAGGTGCTTGAAGTTTGCGGTGGGGTTACAAACGAGAGGGAGAAAGATGGGTGTACAAGAGGTCCGGTCGGCTCCGACCAGAAGGGCCGAGAGTGACAGGAACTACGCTACGAGCTAGGTGTTCGAGCGTGTGCTTGCGGTCGGAACTTGGTGGTTCTACGATTGTGAGGTGTCGATGTCGATCTAAGGAACTCTAGCCTCCTTTTTTCGGTCCCCTTGTTGGAGGGAGCGCATCCCCTTTTATAGATAAAGGGGATGGCTTTATAGGTGAGAGGGAGAGGGTATGAATGTCTTTAAGCCTTGCAGCCCACGCTGATGAGGATTGGATAATGGTAGGTGCTCTCAACACTGTTGATGTCGCTTGTAGAATGTCAGATACACACGAGAGGTCGTGCTATCTTCTTCAGGAAGGATGGATGCCGGTACCTGCAAATACTATTTGATGCCTAGTGGCATGTGAGGAGTCACGCTATGTTCACCCGGTACGGCAAATCCTGGTGCCCATACCGCGATCGATGTCCAGAGACACGCGGGGGGCTTACCGTATGGGAGTTTTAGCGGCCCCTACAATACTGTACGGGGAGATGTCGGCGCCTATAATACTATTTGTGTCATGGTGGCTATAGAGTACTGTTTTGTGCAGGGTATGGTCCTTGGTATAGTGGTTTTGAATTGTGAGCCTTGCCTTGCTTTTCTCCGCACATCATCTGGTTCCTACCGAACGGGGCGCCCCTGGTCGGATGGCTCTAGTCGGCTCTGAGTGCGCCAGTCGAAGAAGAGTGGTGAGCAGGGTTCCCACGAGCCCTGGTCATGGGGTTAGAGTCGGAAGTAGGGCTGGGGGTAGGCCTTCCGATCAGAGGCCAGTTGGAGCCCGAATCGAGCGATTCGGTCGGATAGGTGGGCCGAAGTAGCCGATGAGCGGGCGTTGCTCTTCTTGGGCCTGGCCTTCTGGTCGGTTGCTGGACCGCCCCCTTGCCCTATTGTTTTTAGACTTTTGGGCCAAGCCTTGGTGCAGAAACCGGTCCCCGAGGGACCTCAGGTTTATGGACCTAATAGGAGCCCCCGAGCCCTAAGCGATTCGGGTAGAATCATCTAGGGGATTTTTGTCTTGTCGACGGGTGCGTGCGAGCGCACCCGTGGGTGTAGCCCCTAGGCAGTTCGAGCGGAACTGTCTCGGGGGGGGGGGGGGGTTTAGCGGGCGTGTGTGCGTGTTTTTAGTCTGAGTCGGAATTTTGTCAATCAAGGTGATGTTGTGTAGTCTGATTGGATTGAAATAGAACTTACTGATCCTGGTGTCGGTGCGCGCCATGGTTTTGAAATGGTTAGTTCCATAGATAGATGAGATGGAGCTCATGGGTCCTGATGTTGGTGCGGCCTGGGCAGCCGAGGTAGTTAGTTCAGTTAGTTTTTACATGAGTTTGGAGTTATGGTCCCTGGCCAAGGTTTCTTGGAGTGCAGTCGGAAGTGAAGCCGTTATGCGAGTTCGGAGTCACTGTCCCAGGCCATAGCCGGATGTCGTAGATCCTATCAATGTGAGTTTGGGGTCGTAGTCCTAGGGTTTTTGTCAGAAGTGAAGCTGTTACATGAGTTTGGAGTCGCGGTCCTCGGATTTTTTTACAGTCGGAAGTGAAGCTGTTACGTGAGTTTAGAGTCACGGTCCCAAGCCGTAGCTGGATGTCATAGATCATGTTGATGCGAGTTCGGAGTCATGGTCCCAAGGTTTTTGGCATTTAAGCCACCGAGCCTTATCGGGCCTTCGTGGGGGTCGATGTGAGTTGTTATGCGCTACCCCATCTGATTCCTCACAACCAGAGGGGCTAAGTTTCGCCGCTTGTCCTAATTGCTCAGGCTCGAAGACTAGCTCAGTGAGCTCGCTAACGGGTGTGATCGAGTGGAATCCGGGTCCATCGTTCATGACGGGGTCGGCATAGCCCACTTGTGGCATTCCACTACTCCTTTACCTGCAACCCAGCAGATGCCTAGGTCGTTCTGGAGAGCGACCCGGGTGGCCTAATGGCCTCCCCTTGACAGAGATTCTGTGGGCTTAGCAAGAGGTTCAGGATTGAACGAGAAGGTTGAGATGACCCAGTTTGCCAGACCGGGCGAAGGCCGCACGGTGCTCATCTATGGTTTTCTCCCCTAGCTCTGTTGTTTGCTCATGTCAAATGAGGCAAGCGCCGCTTTGTGGCGCAACACGAAGCATTCTGGTGCATTTTGCTACACGTGCGATGCTTAGTTCCCGAGCCCTCGGGTGATTCAGGGCCCAAATCGTCCGGGAGGCGTGGGTGTATGGAATGAAATGCATGTATGGATGTATGAAATGATTGTAATGAAATAGAGGGGGTTTGATAGTGTTTACCTTGATGATTAGAGTGACGGGGCTTGGAGAGCCTCAGTCGGAAAGTCCGACTAGGACCTTGATGGCCTAAGTGACGGGGTTTTGGAAAGCTTCAGTCATGAATGTCCGACTGGAACCTTAACGGCCTGAGTGACGGGGTTCGGAGAGCTTTAGTCAAAAATGTCCAGTCGAGACCCATGCTCATTGTCCGCGATGGAGTCAGTGTGGCCTACATGGGGTGCCCCTTCGCTTCCTTACCTGTCATCCGGTGTCTATCCTTACCTGTCATTCGGGTTCCTTTAGGTCTAGCCTAGGGAAATGGGGAGCCGCCTGTGTGCGATGGCGCTTCGATTCCTGTGCCCATCGTGTGGTAGTGGTTGATCATGCAGTAGTGGTGGGCCATGGCCAGACCATGTCCCTTCTGATCAAGAGCCATTCCGTCAAGTAGAGCACATCTCATCAGTCAGGGCACGTCCTATCTGCATTAAATGAAAGAAAGAAATTCTCGCCCCATCGTTCCAGCTTCCTCGATCGATGTCCTTCCATAACCGCTGCTCCCTTTTCCTTAAGTAGGAGAGGGGAGAGGGTTTTCATTTTGTTCTTTTGCCTATTCTTCATCTGCCACCGCCTTCTCTCTTCCTTTTTGCCATGAGCATTCCTAAGAGCCACGAAGATTTCTAGGAAGGGTAGAGAGCAAGGGAGAAGAGAGGAACTCATCGAAATGTCAGACTGGAGGTTGTCCACCATGAGGGCGTCGGTGCTGGAGGCATTTGTCACGAAGGGGTTTCTGTCACCGTAGGAGGTGGTGCACTGGAGGGTCCCTGGGAAGGAGGAGTTCCCGTAGCCTTGTCCCAACGAGGTGGTTTCTTTCCTTACCTTCCACGAGCGTGGATTAGGATACCCCACACACTAGTTCCTGCGCGGGCTCCTCAACAAGTGGGTCTGGAACTACAGCACCTCAATTCGATGGGGGTGCTGCACATTGCTGGTTTCATGACCGTCTGCGAGGCTTTCCTCAGGATGGAGCCGCACGTGGATCTCTTTCGGCTCTTCTTCTCTAGGAGAGCTATGACGGCGGGGAATTCGGTCGAGACCGCACTGGTGGGAGGGTTCGCTCTGCAGAAGAAGCCAAGCGTGGGAGGTGTGTACCCCACGTACTCCCCATGTGACTCCAACTAGGGTTGGCATGGGGAGTGGTTTTACATCTGAAATCCGATGGAGGCGCCGTTTTCGGCGTTCACCGGTGGGAGGCCGGTGAAGCAAAAAAGTTGGTCGTGGGGTTGCGCCCGCTTGGAGGAGCACAAGGTGGAGGCCATCGAGGAGGAGCTGCGGAAGCTCGTAAGGCTCGGCCTTGATGGGGTACGGGTGTTCCACACCCTCTTCCGCCGCTAGGTTGCATCGTTGGTGGAGCAGTCATGGCCCATGTGGATGTATGGTGGTCGGTTGGACCAGGACCGTGTGTCACCGGAGGACCTGTCAGACGATGAGGTCTAGAGTCGCCTTGGTCGGGTGTTGCAGCTGAGACCTAGGGATACGGTTGTGGGGGAAACCCATACCGTTTAATGCCTCGATCGTGTCTAACCTGATATGATCCTTTATTTTGTTTGTGTTTCTTCCTCAGCTTTTGCTGTTTCTTGATCCCGGGGCATCCGTTCCATAGGGGCTTGAAAGGTACAAGTCTCAGCCACACCTTCCTAAGGGACCGGAGGGAAGAGCCCGGCAAGCCACCCAGAAGGAGGCGGCGGACGCCCAGAAGAAGAAGAAAACCAAGGAGGTTTGGCAGAAGGAAGAGAAGAAGATGGAGGTCACCCGGCGCATGAGGGCTGAGGAACATAGGAGCGATGTTGAGTCAGAACTCGCATCGGATGATCCTATGGATTTGGATGACATGATCTTCCCCGATGAGGAGAGTCGGGAGGTCGCCGTGACCTCGGTGGAGCGTCGCGACCCTACGACGGAGTCCACTGGTGAGGAGCAGGAGGCCACACAATGTGTGGAGGTTCCTACATCAAGGAAGCATGCTACGAGTGCGGATGTCATTGGCGAATGGGCGGCGAAGCAGACACGGTCACGGTGCCCCTCGGTGGTGTTGCCAGCTCCATCGTCGCCTATGGCGGACATGGCCGAGCGAGCCGGGTGGCCTGAGGAGCGGACTGGCACTCGTGTGCTGATGGGACCGGTCCCAACGCCTAGCTTGCAGCCGAAGGAGGCCCTGCCTGTCATGGGTGTGGTTGAGCAGTCCGAGCGGTCCAAGGAGCAGACTGGCACCCGGGCGATGCGTGACCTGCGGTCGGAGGATGCTCCGTTTGCTGTTCCGATCGGGGAGTCCCGAGCTGGTTGGGATGACTCCGCCCCCACCTAAAGCGAGGGGGCGCAGGTTGTAGTCTGGGAGCGGCCCTCGTCCTGTAGGTCTATTGTCATCGGGGCCTACCTTCAAGATCGTGCCGCTCACCTCCTGATATGTTTCCCTTTGTTGTTCTTCAACTTTTTGCCAGTCGAGTCTTTTTTGGAGTGTGACTCACCTATATTTTTCGTCAGCGGCCAAGCGATGTCAGGGTTGAGCACCGCTCTGACCCCTGTGCAGGAGACTTGGAGGCCTACCCTACAGCGTTCCCTCCCGGGGGTGGTGCCCCCTAGGGCGGCTGCTGATAAGGCGGTGGCGGTGACGGCGGTGGCGGTGTTGGCGATGATCCCAGTGTCGATGGCAGGGGTTGCGTCTAAGGTAACCCTCATGACCCTTCCTCCACTGGTCATGGTGGAAGAGACGAGGGAGGGTGAGCTCCCTATCTCGCTGGGTGAAGGGCCGCACGGCTTGTCCTTGCCGTCGGAGCCAAAGGCGCTGGAGAGAAGGGCGACCGAGACGGAGTTGGGACACCCGGCGGCATTCCACACGGAGAGGTGGTGGAGATCCTATCTGATGACGAGGTGGACATCATGGCAGAGCCACTGGTGTCACCACAGGAGCTGGTGGTGTCGCCGCGGGAGCTGGCAGCGTTGCCGCGAGAGCTAGTGGTGTCACCGTGGGAGCTAGCGGTGGTCTAGTTGGAGGATGGGCCCTCTAGCTATTCATCGGATGGTGACCTAGAGTGCCCCTACCCTGAGGACCCATCGAAGGTGAGGTTCATCCTCCAGGATTCCTAGGAACGTTAGCTCTAGGACATTTTTGGGGGGCAGAGGCATGCCACAGTGTTTGAGCTCACCAAGCTGTCCGCGAAGCTTGAAAGCGCCCGGAAATAGGCTCAGTTCGCTCGGTAGTTGGTTGAGCGCGACCTACAGCTCACCGCGGAGGTGAGTTTCTCGTACTTGTCGTCAACCTTTGAATCTTTCGTTGGTTGTCTTTAGCATGCTTGTTTTTTGTAGGATATAAGGAAGATGTCATCCCGCAAGTCTTCCTTCCTCCAAGTGGAACACGCTCAGACCGCTGAGCTCGAGCACTAGGTAGAGTCTGCTCACCGTGAGTCTTAGGACCGGGCGGCCAAGGCAGCCACGGCGTAGGTGGAGGGACAATGTGTAGTGGAGCGGGCGACTGCCACCGAGCAAGGGCTCGAGGCGACAAAAGCCCACCAAGCAAAGACTGAGGTGGAGTTGCGGGCATCCCTGGCGAGCACCAAGATGGCGCTTCAAGAGGCCTTGGCGGCCCTTGAGCCAGAGCGAAGTGCTCTAGCGTCGGAGCGGGTCGCCTTGGAGTTGGCAAGGAAGGCCCTAGAGGTGGAGCGGAGGGCCCGGTCGGAGGCAGACCAGGAGGTGCTCATGCTTCGAGGCCGGGTGATGGAGACAGAGGAGGTGAACACCCGGTTGTGCGCATAGGTGACTCGACAGGTAGAGGAGTTCTCCGCCCTTGAGAACTCTCGTGCTGTTACGTTCCCTTTCTTTTTTTGTTGCATTGGTTTCTCTCTTCAGCTTGTTCCTGAGCTTGTCGCCCTTCTTTTAGAGCTAGATGGAAAGATGAAGGTGCTGGAGCAGGACCTAGAGACGACCAAGGCAACCCTTAGCCAGAACGTAGAGGAGCTAGCTAAGTCCCATGAAGAGCGATGTGCTCTTGAGGGGGACCTTGATCAGATCCACAACATTGCCTAGCTCATCGTCTCAGAAATCTTTGGGTCGGTGCCAAGCACTAGCGCTCCTACTGTCCAGCTGGCGGAGGTCCTAGACGCGGTCAAGGACCTTGTCAAGAGTAGGCTATTTTACGGGGCGTCAGGGTACTGACCTTGGTGGCGACGTACCACCCAAATCTGGACTTTGCCACTATCTGTAGTGGGTATGCTAAAGGCCTGAGCATAGAGGACATCCAGTCAATCGCGGAGAGCCTGCTGTCGCATGCGCGGTCAGTGTCGGAGCAAGTCTCCACTGAGTGGATGATGGATGTTCGCCATGAAGACATGGCCCAAAGCATGCATGGGGAGGATGCCTTCGAGCCTGCAGATAGCATGGAGCCTGGTTTAGGGGGAATGTCGCCTTAGCCCTGATCGAGCCAAACGTCGTGCTGCCAGGGAGTGAGCAGCCTACGCCTTCGTCGGTCGCGTTGTCAGCAGATGCCGTCGGGCCAGTTTAATACCTTGATAAATATAAGTAGTTAGTAAATGTAAAAAGTTTAAGTTCATGGGGGGAACCCCTGTGTAAAATGTTCATGTGTGTTTTAATGACTACAATCGGTTTTTGTTTTTGTGATGGAGTTGCTCCGTTCGAGGAAGTTTGTTCCCTTTTGTTCCTTAGATCTCCCTTAGCATAATTTTGTTTTAAATTTCTTTCTCATTTCTTTCTCTCTCATGCCTACCCATTTGTTTCATAGGCTACAACTTTGTGAGCCCGGGGCATGGCCCATGAGGCTCGACCGGTCGTAGCTGTAGAAAAAGGCGGGGTGTGATCTGTCGGAATGTTCAAAAGAAAAGTTACGTAAGGTAAATCAAAGGAATGAACTGCCCTTTTGTTCGGGTAGGAAGGAGTTTCTCCATATGAAAGTAAAAGAGTACTTAAGGTAAAAACAAAAATAGAGGGGTAGTAGAGCCCCCTAGTGGAGCCCCCGAGCGCCCCAAGCCGAAAAGTGTTCAGGTTGGGGTGCTCTTATAGGAGCGTTCGCTCAGTAAAGGTAAGACTAAAACTTAGGAAAAGAAGAAACGACATAGCGGTTCTAAGGTCCTCGGAGAGAGCATCGTCGTCATTGTCCTTCAGTCAGTAGGCTTCCGGTTGGATCACTTCAGTCGTCTGGATCCTTGCCCGCTGTGCCCCTTCCTTTGGTTGCTGCTTCCTCGTCTTTTTCTTCCTTTGGCCTGCTAGCTTACCTCAGTAGGCACTTGAGGAGCTAGCAGTCCTTGTAGAGGTGTTTGATGGGGTAGTCGTGGTTGGTGCACGGGCTCTCCATGAGATCATGGAAGTGGCCTAAAGGGTCTTGCTGGGGCTACGTGCCCACGTGATCGGCCACGGTGATCGACGCAAAGTTAGCCGGTTGGTGGTGATCCTTTCTATTCTTTTTCCCCTCTGTGTGGAGGGGCCCTCGTCTTGATCCTGGCGCTTGGCCTTACCTTTGTTGCGGCCTCCATTGAAGCGTGGTGGGAACAGTGCTTGCTGGAGGTGTTGGACAAAGGTCCGTGGTCCCACGCGGTCAGGGCTGGGACTCCGGTCGACGCTGCATGTGTCTCGGTTTGGCCCAAGCCACGCATAGATAGGCGGTCGGCACGGGGCAGTCGTCAAGTCGAGGTGAGGTGCCATTGCGGCTTCCTATGCCGCACTCTATGGTTGTTGCAGTGATAGGGTGTAGTGCCCCATCTGCTGCGTCCCTATTCCCTGGACAGGCAGCGAGGTTGCGAGTCAACTTCATGATACGGAGTACTCCGCCTATTGAACGGTGGCGGTCTCTAGCAGTGCTCGGAGGTTCTGGTGGATTGCCCATTCACGAGGGTCGTTTGGCTCGGATAGGTCGCACAGGAGCATTACCGCGGCGGCAACATTTTTGACTGGCCCGAGCGAACTGCAGGGGATCAGTCCCCCGAACCAGGATGTTGCACTAGGGCTGACGGATGCAACCTCGAGCATTGTTCATCAGTTTGTGCGCATGGGGCACAGCATGGTGCACCGAGCGTGCTAGTGCAGTCGGTGGCTGATGCAGCCATCGTTGTCGCAGTTCCTCCCCGTGCTTAGGTGTGAGCTCGGGGGTCTCCGCATGAGGGCCCGGAGGGGCATGAGTCCATGAGAACTCCACTTCCATCGGTGGGTGTCCAGGAGGGTCTGCCATGGTGCACTCCCAGGATGGACGGTGGCTAGGTGCCATGTCACCGATGCTGGAGCTGTCACTCTCACCATCGTCATCCATGAGGTCAAAGAAACAGGTGGGAGCATAGCTCGCCATTCCCACAAATTTGGATGCAAGAGGGGGCGGCGCGAGCATCCTTCAGAGGCCCTGGGTGTATGCATCTATGGAAGATGCAAGGTCATAGGGGAACTGGCCGTACGGTGGTTGTGTTAGGGACAATGGGGTTCCGCCGGGTAATCGGCGGAAGATAGAGAATAGTGAGTACATAACAGCGTGTATATTACTCACAGTGGGGTTTGAGCAGAGAGTTTGCTCAGAATGAAGCGCAGATGCCGCGCCGTTGAAGTCGCGCGTCCCGGAGTCGATGGAGGACGTCCTTCCGACGGGTGCCGGGTCGTGAGCCTCCTCATGGAGGTGGAGTACACCGAGTCGGTCGGTGATGAAGTTTAGGCTTCCGAAGAGAAAGGCCTGGGATGGCGCAAAGATGAGTGGAACCCGCATCCCAGTGGGCGAGAGTGCGGGGAACTCCAACGAGCCAAAGCGAATCATATCGCCCGAGCCCACCGGGACGAGGGTGGCGGAAAAGTGGGACATCCGATGACCAAAAAGTGTTGAACGTACAACGTCCTCTCCACAGATGGCGCCAACTGTTGGTGCAGAAAGCGACCAACTAGTGAATATTTGTAGTTTTGTTGTACGTTGTGATTGGAGATGGCCTAGCACTCAATGACACATGATTTATACTGATTCAGGCAACGTATCCTACATCTAGTCAGGGTCGATCGGTGACTTTATTCTTGAGCCTAGGTGCTCAAAGTTTGTAGTGGGGTGTACAAGAGGTCCGGTCGGCTCCGACCGGAAGGGCCGAGAGTGACAGGAACTTCGCTACGAGCTAGGTGTTCGAGCGTGTGCTTGCGGTTGGAACTTGGTGGTTCTACGGTTGTGAGGTGTCGATGTCGATCTAAGGAACTCTAGCCTCCTTTTTTCGGTCCCCTTGTTGGAGGGAGCGCATCCCCTTTTATAGATGAAGGGGATGGCTCTACAGGTGAGAGGGAGAGGGTACGAATGTCTTTAAGCCTTGTGGCCCATGCTGATGATGATTGGATAATGGTAGGCACTCTCAACACTGTTGATGTCGCTTGTAGAATGTCAGATGCGCATGAGAGGTCGTGCTATCTTCTTCAGGAAGGATGGATGCTGGTACCTACAAATACTATTTAATGCCTAGTGGCATGTGAGGAGTCTCGCTATGTTCAACTGGTACGGCAAATCCTAGTGCCCATACCACGATCGATGTCCAGAGACATGCGGGGGGCTTACCGTATGGGAGTTTTAGCGGCCCCTACAATACTGTAGGGGGAGATGTCGGCACCTACAATACTATTTGTGTCATGGTGACTATAGAGTACTGTTTCATGCAGGGTATGGTCCCTGGTATAGTGGTTTTGACTTGTGAGTCTTGCCTTGCCTTTCTCCGCACGTCTTCTGGTTCCTACCGAACGGGGCGCCCCCGGTCGGATGGCTCCAGTCGGCTCTGAGTGCGCCGGTCGGAGAAGAGCGATGAGCAGGGTTCCCACGAGCCTCGGTCATGGGGTCGGAGTCAGAAGTAGGGCTGGGGGCAGGCCTTCTGATTGGAGGCCAGCTGGAGCCCGAATCGAGCGATCCGGTCAGATAGGTGGGCCAAAGTAGCCGACGAGCGAGCATTGCTCTTCTTGGGCCTGGCCTTCCGGTCGTTGCTGGACCGCCCCCTTGCCCTATTGTTTTTAGACTTTTTGTAACACCTCTGGTGTTTTGACCTAACACTAAAATTTGACATGTCATCGTATGCATTGCAAAGCATTCATGAAGTAGAAATTTTTGAATGCATTCACTAAATAAGCTTTATTTCATAATGTTGTTATTTCATGTGATGTGATTCAAAACCCTAAATAAAGATCATGACCACAAGGGTCAAGTTTCATGTTATCATGTGAGACCATGTGACATTTGACTCAAATAACCCTAATGGGCCATGTTACTGGTCAAAAATCAAAGTTAAAGTAAAAGGGAGACAAATCAAATTTGAATTCAAATTCAAATTATAAAAGTCCTTTTTGCCCCTTTTGACTAATTCAAAATCCATGTGGAATTTGGGGTTGAGGCAAAAAGCAAAGTTGAAGATTATTTTATAAGGATCAACGTTGGTATTCAAAGTTTTTCAAGTTTACATATAAATTTTGGAGTAATTTTGAAATGATTCAAATGCTCAAATGTACCCCAAATTCAAATTTCAAAATGGAAGCAGAATTTGAAAATGTTCCTTGAAGCAAAGTTGTAGAGTTTGAAAAGTTGAGCAACTTTCATTTTTGGAGATTTTCAACTTCTTTAGAAAATTTGTGAGTAATTTGCAAAATTAGAGCAGTGGCGATTCTGTAAATACTTCAAAATTTGAAAAGCAGCTGAGCGCCACCTCTCTGCTTGCCGCCGGTGCCACGCGGTCATCGCCGCCGAGCATTTTGCACCGCTTCTTCGCACGTTGACATGCAGCCGGTGCCGTGGCGAGCTCGGGCGTGCGCTGTCGACGCCGGGCAACCACTTCCCGGCTATAAATAGCAGCAGCCGCTGCCGTCATCCCCGTTTTCCCTTCTGCTCTGCTCCGCCGCCAGCTAGCTCTGCCGCTCGCCGTAGCTACCGTCGAGCAGCATCCGTCGTGCCCAGCTATGCCAACATGATCGCCTCGGCCTTGCACTTCTCTGCGGCTTGCCTATGCCGCTTGGGTTGGCCGGAGTCGCCCGGCGCAACGTCTTCTTCCCCAAGACCGGCCGGAGCTCCGCCATCATCGCCTCGACGTGGTCAGGCCGTTCCAGACCGTCTCCGGCTTCACCAAACGTACCGGCGTGACCGTGGTGAGCTACAGAACATGATACTCACCTTGTTTTAGACTCTACTGCGCCGTTGCCGGGGTTACACCGTGAGCTGTCGTGCTCGAGCCGCCATGGCCGGCGTGGAGTCTTCTCCAGTGCACCTTCTGACATTCAAAGGGCGGGGATGAGTTCGTAGGAGTATGTGGATCATTTGGGTGCGGTCTGCCTCACCGGAGCGTCACCGTCGGCACATTTTGGGCCGGCCAGTGATGGCAGCGCCGCCGTGACCTGTATGAGTCACTAACGAGTGGGGTCGGGCTGTCAGTGAGGAGGAAGGAGAAGAATAGTGAGGTTTTATTATTTTCTGATTTGGAATAGTGCTAAAACTTTGGGAATTTGTAGGAAATTAATCATAGCTCCAAAAATTTTGAAATTTTGTGTGTAGCTTCTGTACATGTTCTAGTATGGTTTAAAAATTTGAAACTTGAAATTTGAATAAATTTTTAATGTTCAAATATTCAGTCCATTAATTGATAAATGCAATTTCCATGATTTTTGTAGGCCACTGTATAATTCCAAAAATTATGAAATTTATTTTGGTACACTTATTTGTCGTAAGGAAGCTTACATAAAATTTTCAGGTCTTGGAACAAGTTCATTTTTGGGCTTAATTCCAAATTTATTCAAAAATAAATAAAGGCAAACCCTAAGTGTTTGATTAGTGTTGGATCTTGTTTTGGTCATGTTTTGTGACTAGTAGGGTTTCAAGATCCATTTGGTCAAATTACATGTGTGGCTCTTGACGGTAGGATTACAAGTTGGTTTTGTTGGCTTGCAATTGTACCATGAAGGAAAATCATTTGTGGGGTGTTTTTACATTTCATGTACCGTGGAAGCATCATGTTTACGTTATCATCATGTTAAAGCATATGTTATCATTTCGTGTAGAATCCGAGAGTGAAACGATTCTAGTTGAGCAAGTTCTAGAAGAATCCTCGGTTGTCACGGGATTTGATAATTGTGGTACTGATCCGGAATTCGAGATCGTCAACGAAGGCAAGCCCCGGTTTATGCATTAAACCATTACCTTGTTTACTTTGAAAAGTTTACCACCTATGTTACTTATTGCATTAAGTCAATATGCCAAATGTTACCTACTTGATGCATTGCCTACCTTGTTAATTGTTTACCATCCTTGAAGATGTTTTCATTTACAAAGGCATAGAATGCTTAGTATGCTTATGGTAGGTTTTCAAAGAAAAAGTTTCGATACATTCAAAGATGGCATACTGGCTAAAGAAAAAAAAGAAAGTAGAATGAATTAGAGACTAGTCGGGTAACTTATCTTGAATGTTGGGTAATGTTGCCGACTATGTCGCTTAAAGGCCACTCATTGTGGATCTTCTGAACGAGAAACTTTGTAGTACTGGTCACATACTCCGGTAAGCCTACTTCGGCTAATCTGATACTAAGATGAATGCCCACGCACTAGGAGTGGAGAGATGGCGGGAGTAGCGTGTACCCTCGTGGCTAGAATGTGGCCGGATTTGAGGTGTGCTGTGCTCTCGGGTGGCGTGGAGACGGCTTAGTATAGGAGGATCTGTTAGTGAGGTTGATGTATGCAAGATTAAGTTCTACATATGTCGTGTGATAAGGAATCCCCAGCTGGGACTTGAATCAATTCGAATTGTCGGTGCTCTACGGATATGGAGACTCGTTTCATTACAGAAGCAATGTAGGACTGGTGAATTACTAAAATATGAGAAAAGAATGGAATGAGAAGGAATGGAATATGGGAAAAGTACATTTAGTTTGAGATAATGAACTAAAAGGACTTAGGGGTAAAATTTGAAAATAGGATAAATATAGTAAGCTTTTGGCAAAGGACTTTGAATTTTGCTACATCCTTACCTTGTCCCAAACCCCTGCATCTCTAAAGTCTTACACCCCGTTACATCGGGTTAGTCTTGTTGAGTACCTTTGTACTCAGGGTTTGTTAACCCTTGTTGTAGGTGAGTCATATGCGCAGGCTTGTTTTAGTCCCTGTTGCATGTCTGTGTTTGAAGTCAATGACGATGAGGAGTGATGAATGGCCTTTGGACAAGGCACTAGTTTGTATGATAAATAAAGTTAATGTAATATTATCCCGCTACTATGGTTGTATGACACTTATGGTATTGTAAGTTCGAAAATAACTGGTTTGTAAACTATGTTATCTTAAGACTTCTGCTATCTTTTACTCTGATGTATATATTTGAATAAACTGTTGTAATCTGCAATGTCTGTGATTGGGATCCTGTTTGAAAAGAGAATCGTGGATGATTCGGGTCTCCCGAGGACACCCGACAGACCTGTTGAGTTGTTGGGAACTCGTGAACGCTATCCGAGGTCTATTAAGACAACGATAGATGCACGTGGGCCCGATTCCTTAGGAGGTTCTGCCACACTTTTAGGTCAAGCCTTGGCGCAGAAGCCGGTCCCCGAGGGACCCCGCGTTTATGGACCCGACATCAACTTTCCCATAGAAAAAATAAGGACACTCCGAAGTCTCCTGAACCTAAAACTTGTTGCTGACATAGAGAGAGGGCACAAGCATTATTACTCCAAAATTTATGTATCCGTCACTACGTGAAAAACAATTTGTAGCAACAGGACAAATTTTTTATAGGGGCGGCTGGTGATGAAGCCGCCCCTACAGTGGCATGCTCAGAACCCACAAGACCAATCGCCCCTACAAATAGAACAGTAGGGGCGGCTGGTGATATGAGTCGCCCCTATAAATGGGTCGAATTTATAGGGGGCGGCTGGTGATTGAGCCACCCCTATAAATTCCCCGCGTATAAATACCTGCGATTTGTAGAGATGGCTCAATCACCAGCCCCCTACAAATGCATAAACTTCATTAAAAAAGAATCGTGTGTGTGGGTTTGCTTACGCACGGCACTGTTTTTGTTTCGGTGTAGACAACCAGACATGCAGCTTGTTCGGCTACTCTAGAAGCTAGCCGCAGCGGCTGCTTTTGAGCACTGTAGCAACAGTGGCTTGTGTCAGCATACCAGCCAAAAGTAGGAGCAGACCAGCCGAGAGTTTGCTGATGTGACATCGCCTAGTTGGAAACGACAAGCATGTCGGTGAAGGATGTCGGCATCCTACAGCCATACCTCCTTCGGATGCTCCGCGTCACAGCGCCAACAGCACAACTGGGCCCACCTCCCTCACATGCTTCTAGATGAGGATGTCGACATTCTGGAGCCATAGCAGGCGCCGCCCAGGATTTCTTTAATCCGACGCTAGCGGTCCAGCTGCCGCGCGAGCGCGAGCGCGCGCTCCGTTTCCAAAATCCCGCGGCGCCATCCAATATTTCGCCAATCCGACACTTGCCCCACTATGCAGCTACTGCACGAGCACACGCTCAGCTTCCAAATCCCGCGTCCAAAATTATGATGTCGTCCGAGCGTGTCGGGGCCTTTAAGAAGAGACCCACAGTTTCTTCCCCAACCACGCTGACGCCACTACACCAGGCGAAGCTCTGCCGGGTTTGAACCTCACCGCTGTAGCTACCGGGAGGAGCTCGGTTGCAACGGTGGCTCACCGCCGCTGCCGTCGTCGACCGCGCTGCCAGGAGGAGCTTGGTCGCAGCGATAGACCGAGCCATTGCCGTTCATCTTCTCCAACTCCGGTGTCGTCGTCGTCCTCTTCGAGCTGTAGTCGTACCCGAGGAGCTAGGATCCGTCGCCGTCCTCGTCAGGTCGGCCGGTCGAGTGCTGTAGCCGTGCGTCAGCTTCACCTTCACCGACCATGACTGCTTCCTCTTCACCGCGCAGCAGCATCCCGTGGATGAGCTAACCCCGTCTTCTTCTGCCAGCCTGAGCCTTCCTCGTCATCGGCATGGCTTCGAGCAGGAGCGGAGTTTGGACTAGCTCCGCCCGCAGGGGTTCGAGAAGGTGAGCACCGCCGACAAACAGTACTCGATATCATTTACACTTATTCTGTACATGTTGGGCTATAATAGAACTAATCAAGGCTGCACTTTTTGCTTGTAGAAGTGACGGAGAACTTGAAGATGGCTACAGACGAGGACAATGACCTTATTAGATGCGTATGTATATGGGTGTGATTGTATTAGTTCATCAATCGTGTATGGGTTTGTTGGTTGTTTTTTCTGTATGTACAATGGTGTGATTATTGTATGCCACGTGGACCTCTCTTTGAATTGTAAATTTAAATTTTTTTTGGCGGAAAATGTACTATAGGGACAGTTCTAGAGCGAACCGCCCTTACAAACAGGTATTATAAGGGCGGCTGGTACTACAGCAGCCCCTACAAATCGATTTTGTAGAAACGTCTGGTGTTACCAGCCGCCCCTACAAATACATGATTTGTAGAGACGGTATAGTGGGGGCGGCTGGCCGAGCCGTCTCTACAAAGTCTCACCAACCGCCCTAGAAACCAATTATGTGGTAGTGCGTAGAACATGCATAACCACTTACAGCTCATTGGTGCAATAATGGATACTAATCCATAGCTTAGAGCTCATTTGTTTATGAGACTAGTAGTCTGTAATAGAGAAGTTTCCAACAATAGAAGCAATCAATTAAGCTACCATGTTTTGTCCTCCAACAAAGATACAAGAATGGAAAGAGGACATCTAAGACAGAATCTTGAGTTGGTCACTACTTCTACATACTAAAGTAGATCTGTTCTGATCCATATCCATAAGTCATGGAAGTTTTTCATGTACCATCTACTCATGGACGTTGCTTACTGCACTAAATAATCCGTGTGTTCAACGACATATTGTTTTTTAAGGAAGCAATGTTCATCAAGTTGACCTGTGCCAGTCGTTTTCAAACTAGTTTATTGAAGTCGTTTTCAAACTAGTTTAATTTGGGATGTAGACGTTAACTAATCATATCTCACATAATCAATGAAAGAAGAAAGCAGCCTTTGGCTTCTACAAGAGCTGACAGTGGTCCAGCATTAGTCCTAAAATCAGGACCTTTATTTTTTATTTGAGGACTTCGTAATTTTGAGGGTATGGTTTTCTAGACTCAACTACAATAAGAGCTTCAAATTAGGGTTCTATTTTCTTATGATATATAGGATCCATTCGCAATTGACATACCTTTTTCTCTTTTTATTTTCTTTGTTTTCTCTTTCCACACATCTCCCTCCCCCTCTCTCTCTCTCTCTCTCTGTCCGGTCGGCGGTTGGTCGGGTGCTGGTGGGTGTGGGGTGGCAAAATTGAGTTGTACCTCAAGGAAGACAAGTGATCGGACATTGGCGTGGGGGTACCAGAGCTTGTGGACACGCTAGCCAAAGTCGGGGTCAGTCGGAGCTACATCGTGGGTGTGGGTGGCCTGAGGAGCTCAAGCTCGAGTCAGCTTGGAACTAGGGGCGACTTGAGGTCGGGTGACACTCGGGGAAGACCAGAGTATGGAGTGGTCGTTGCTCAGTGCCGATCGAAGCTTGAGCTTAGGGAATATAGGAGGTAGAAGTTAGCCAGGCTTGGAGGACATTCCCAAAGATAGGGTTCTTGTGAGCCCAAATTGAACGGGAAAAGAGGGGTAGGGTGCGTAGAAGATCGGGGAGCCGATTCTGGTTGGCGGAGAGTGTGGATCCAGTAGTCAAAATCAAAGCCGACAGGGGGTGGGGCGGCACACGGGAGGGGGTGATGGCATGAGCCCATGCAGTTAACATAGCTAAAAACTATACATCTTGGGGTGATTCTTTAGAAATAAAGGTCTAAGGGGAGATTCGAGGGCATAAGTATAGGCCTTGTGGAGCTTGATTTTGCCCTCCACCCTCAAAAATAGAGATGGTGGAGTCACTTAAAAGGATGAAAAACTCTGTATCACATAGCTCCATCTGAATAAGTTGCAAGCTAAAAGCATGATCTAAAGTGTTGTAAAAGTTATACTATGTGAAAGCAGTTGCTTTTAAAAAACAGTTTTGTATTTAGTGTGTTTAGTTAGCGTTATGATTGTTAACAATAGAAACACCTTCCAAAAGTTGAAAATCGCATGGTATAGCGGCAATGGCAACGATGGTGACTCTCTATGTATATAAAGAAAAAAATATCGAGCAGAACTTCTTATATTTAAATAAAAAGACTGTAATCATCGTCAAAGTCCGTTTCCGCTCCCTGCAACTGCAAGCCACCGAACAACAGCCGCCGGGCGTATCCAACGGATGATTATCGCTGTCCAAATCTTTTCCGCCGGCCGGCAGCCGTTTTTCCAGTCCCCAGCGACCAGGAGCCGGTACGGGAACCCGATGACCTCGCCAAACCCCTTTTTAGCACAACTGGAAAGAGGAAGGAAGGACTTGCAGCTGATTCAGGTTCAGGCTTGCCGTGGGCTTACGGTGTGTTTGACAGGACTCGGGTTGCTTATTTTCTGGTTTCGTTGTTAGGTGAAGGTGAAACACGGCAAAAATACTAGTAACTCAGTGAACGGGACGTTCTGCACAAAAAACAAGAGAAGCCGTTTAAACGTGATTTCTCCTGTTCTGCTAACTCCCTAGGTGAAACGGTTGCGAAGAAACCCTGCTAAACAAACACATCTAGTATAATTGTGTTTACTCGATTTGTTTGCTGCACTGCACTGCTGGTATAATAGCCAACCCGAGAGGGGTTTTTTCAGGCAAAATCGATGGTGAGAGCGGCGTAGAGAGTACCTGAACTGTGCAGTTGTGTGTGGCTTGTGACGGCTGACGAGACAGGGCGCCGTCGTTCAGTTATCATCATCGTCCTATTATTGCACTGGTTCGGTGATGTAAAATGGTAGGAAAAGCTTGTGGACGTTCGGAAGCTGTGATCCACTGACCCCATGTCATGCCCGCTCGATGTAGCATGTCATATCAGGAAATAGAAAAACACAACAGTCTACCGATCGAGTAGAGATCACCTGAAAACACAGCTCCAAAGGCAAGTCACCATCCAGACGTCCCGAACGCGGGCTGTAGTGTTGTCCTTGGGCCCGGCGCCTGATTACCTCATTAGCCCCATCACCCTTACGCGATCGGAAGCCGGATCCAGGAAACTCTTGCAGAAGAGCCGTACGTGAAATGTTATTTTACAAGGAGTGCAAATCTGCCACTGGGACATGACAGCGACGAGGACTGCAAGGACGATAGGTGCTCGCTTCACGAACCACAGGTTTGAGTTTGATCGATCGATCGGGCCGTTTTGTTTACTGAAATCGATAGAATACTGTCTTTTTAACGAACAAATCGCTAGTATATTATATATACTATATATTTAAGTATTTAACTACCACATGCTTGGGAGGTCTGGGAGTAGATGCAATGCGATCGAAGTACCTGATCCGCATCAAGGCTGCAGCTATGCACACGGACGAAATTTCGGGCCGAATGCGTAAGACAGGACATTTTTTGCTCCTCCAAAGTCAGGAGTAATTTCTTGTTCGTATCCAAAGTCAGTAGTACGATCCAGCAATAGCTTAGTGACTGCTCATGTCATGTGGAAATACATGGCGTTATGAAACGATCAGATGCAAATTCTTAATCATCACCTGAAATTTACAGTTTATACATGTTTTGAGATTTGACCACCCCGAAGCTTGAAATCTTTGAAAAACCCATAGTTTTGCAGGAACGGCAATAGCCGTAGTACTCCAGCGACAAACTGTGCGTGCACGTCAGGTTTGGAAGAACCGATAAGCGGATCATTGGTGTATGAGCAGCCGCCGCCGAGCATCATCGTCACTTCAATTCGTTACTATGCTCCCGGGGACTGTCCCCAGGACGCCGCTAGCGGACTAGCGCCGCCCTTCCGCCGCCTCGATCCCGCGCGAGGCAGGAAGAGTACATCGCGCGCCCACCCGACCACACCACACGTCTCGCATCTCGTGCTAGCTACCCGCCGCCGGGCGCCGCCGCGGCGCATCCTCTTGCATGCATGGCCATCACATGCCCAGCCACGCCCCTCGGTGCCTCGAGGGAACCGTTCCGTTCCCTACGGCGCCGCCGTAGCTGTACGTGTCCCCGCCCCCCGCACCAGCTTCGGCTGATCTATAAGCTATTTGTATTTATTTTGTACGGCTAATTTGTTAGGAGAGAAAAATGACCGTCGAACATATTAGTCTATTTGGTTGGCTGGTTCGTATCATTGTTGGTTCGTAAAAAAGTACTGCTGGCTAGGTTTATATAAAGAAAAAATACTATTTCGACTGAAAATTTACGATCGCTTCGAACAAGCTGATAGCCTCCGGTCCCGTTACGCGTGCCAGCGGGCGGCGGCGGCGGCTGCGCCCGCCTCCCCGTGTGGAGTACAAATATCTCCTCGCCTCGTCATTAACCCGGCAGTTAAAATGCCATTATTAGATATGGCTCGGCCCTTGGGCGTCACACGATTTAGGACGTGTTTTTTTCTTTGGTCCTAGATTAGAGATTAAAATAGGAACTAAAATAGGAATAAAAATGGTGTTTATTTTTAGGAATTAAAGGAGAGGAGAGAAGGCTCGAGAGAGGGAGGAGTATGGTCTGTTTAGTTCCAATTAACAGCCTCAAAGGACTACTATATTTTAGTCTCTAGTTCTGCTTTAGTCCCTAATGTATGGTTTAAAGGGACTAATAAGAACTAAAATTTAGTCTTTAGTCCCTTCTCCTATGAAAAAGAAAACGCCCTTAGGCCCTATTTAGATTCATGGGCTAAAGTTTAGCTCACCTTTTTTAGTCATCTTTTAGCCCTCATAGATCCAAATAGGAGGGCTAAGATTTAGCCCACACCTTTTTCATTAGCCCTTTTCAAGGTGGGCTAAAGAGTGCTAAAAGTGGTATCTTCATGATAAAATACACATATTACCCTCACTCACCCTTATTAATCATGTGCATGAGTATTAATTAGGAGCAAATTGATCATTGTAGAATATATGACTAATATTTAGCCCCTGAATCAAACAGCCCCATAGACTAAATATTAGCCCTTAGCCATAGACTTAAGGCCCTGTTTGGATCCCATGGCAAAACTTTAGCCCATCACTTTTTGTCTTTTTTTTTGTCATGGGATCTAAACAGAGGGCTAAAAGTGAGCAAATGGCTAAAAACTGGGTTAAAATATTTTGCTTCCAACAAGGCCTTAAACTGGGCTAAACTCTCTCGGGGCGGACGCTGGACACTCCGTACCCCTTGCCGCTCACATGCATAGTTGTATATGGATAATTAAATAAGGGTAAATCAGTCATGGTATATCAGAGGACTAAAGCTTAAGTCATAGTTGTATATGGATAATTAAATAAGGGTAAATCAGTCATGGTATATCAGAGGACTAAAGCTTAAGTCATACATACAAACAGCCCACCAAAACTAAAATTTAGCGGCTAAACTTAAACTTTAATCCCTGACCCGCCTCCTCGAGCCTATAAAAGCGCGCCTCGCCTCGACCTTGCACCTCACTCAAGCCGAGCGCCAGTTCCCAGCATCAGCGAACGAGCGAGAAGAGGGAGCGAGAGAGGACAGTGAAACACGAGAAGGAGCCATGGCGGCGACCCCCGATGACTGCGGCAGCTGGTTGCTGTACCTGTCCCTAGCCGCCAAATGCGCCGGCGGCGACCAGCCTTACCGCCTCGCCGGTTTCCTGGCGGTCTGCGCCGTCGCCTTCGTCGTCATTTGCCTCCTCCACTGGTGCTTCCCTGGAGGTCCAGGCGTGGGGGAGGTGGTGGTGGACGCAGACGCGGCGTCGGGTCGGTGGCGCGGCGGCGGTTTTGCCGGGGCCTAGGGGCCTGCCCGTGATCGGGAGCATGTGGCTCATGACGGGCCTGGCGCACCGCAAGCTCGCGGCGGCGGCGGACAGCCTCCACGCCAGGCGCCTGATGGCGTTCTCCCTCGGGGGCACGCGGGTAGTGGTGGCCGCGCACCCGCACGTGGCGCGGGAGATCCTCAACAGCCCGGCGTTCGCGGACCGGCCCATCAAGGAGTCCGCGTACGGGCTCCTGTTCCACCGCGCCATCGGGTTCGCGCCCTACGGCGCCTACTGGCGCGCGCTGCGCCGCGTGGCGTCCACGCACCTCTTCTCCCCGTGGCAGGTCAGCCGCCTCCGCCGCGCAGCGCGCCGTCATCGCGCGCCAGATGGTCACCGCCATGAAGGAGCTATCGGCGGCGGCCTCGGCCGGGCGCGGCGACTTCGAGGTCCGCCGCGTCCTGCGCCGCGGGTCCCTGCACAACGTGATGTGGTCGGTGTTCGGCCGGCGGTACGACCTGGAGCTGGACCCGGCCAAGGAGAGCCCGGAGACGCGGGAGCTGAGGAGCCTCGTGGACGAAGGCTACGACCTGCTGGGCCAGCTCAACTGGTCCGACCACCTCCCCTGGCTCGCGCGCTTCGACCTGCAGAGCACCAGGTCCAGGTGCGACCGCCTCGTCCCGCTCGTGAACCGCTTCGTCGGCGGCATC
This sequence comes from Miscanthus floridulus, assembly GCF_019320115.1. Taxonomy (NCBI): domain Eukaryota; kingdom Viridiplantae; phylum Streptophyta; class Magnoliopsida; order Poales; family Poaceae; genus Miscanthus; species Miscanthus floridulus. The sequence continues at coordinate 94,378,923 of NC_089583.1, read as the reverse complement.
ATCGACGAGCACTGCGCCCGGAACGACCTCCGCTCCGCTCCACCCGCCGTCATGGACTTCACCGACGTGCTCCTCTCGCTGCCGGCCGACGACAGGCTCACCGACTCTGACATGATCGCCGTCCTCTGGGTGCGTAACTGAACCCGCCGCACTCCCTGCGCAACCTCTTCCGGCATCTTCGCATGCTTCAGTTTCTGACACTGATGACACGCGAACGTTACATCCTTTTTGCAGGAAATGGTGTTCCGTGGAACCTGACACCGTTGCCGTGCTGATCGAGTGGGTGCTGGCCAGGCTCGTGCTGCACCCTGACGTGCAGGCCCGTGTCCACGACGAGCTGGACCGCGTGGTCGGCCCCGACCGGGCCGTGACCGAGTCTGACTCGGCGTCACTGGTCTACCTGCACGCCGTGATCAAGGAGGTGCTCAGGATGCACCCGCCGGGCCCACTTCTGTCGTGGGCGCGCCTCGCCACGTCGGACGTGCTCGTGGACGGGCACCTCATCCCCGCCGGCACCACCGCCATGGTGAACATGTGGGCCATAACACACGACCCGGACGTGTGGGCGGAGCCGACGGAGTTCCAACCGGAGAGGTTCATGGGATCCACCACCGCCGAGTTCCTGATAATGGGGTCGGATCTCAGGCTCGCGCCGTTCGGGGCGGGCCGGCGCAGCTGCCCGGGGAAGAGCCTCGCCATGGCCACCGTGGCTTTCTGGCTCGCGACGCTGCTGCACGAGTTCGAGCTGCTCCCCTCTCCCGACCCGGCGCGCGGCGTCGACATGTCGGAGGTGCTCAAGCTGTCGTGCGAGATGGCCGTCCCGCTGTCCGTGACGGCAAGGCCCCGGCAAGCGGTGTGATGACGTGTGACGGCTGAGACGACGGAGCAGTCAGTTGGGGTATCAGTCTCACTGTGAGCATATACGGACACTGCTGGCGCTACTACTGGTACACTGTACATGGAATGGAAAGCGCTTGTGCTACCGGTCACAGCTTGCAAGTTTGCTACTACTCGGTCGACATGGGGTATATGCTTTTCATGTTACTATCTTGGATATGTATCGATCAGGTGCCGAATGTGATACTTTGGCTTGTACTGTTAGCTTTTTTCTGGGTGCTCTTTTCTTGCTTCTTTTTAGTAATCGCTGTAAGACTCGTAAAATGTATATGCTGGTTTGGATGGTTTTGGATTGTAGCCACATACTAGTATTACGCAGTTCAATGCCTAAATATGCTATCTGTTCAATCATTCCTGCTCATATACCAGCAAAAGGAGCAACTGTAGGTCCGTAGGATAATGTTAATGCCTGAAATCTGAACATGACCTAATACCAGAAGAGAAGATGATCCGGCTCACGTGGTCTCTTTATTACAAAGTTCAATGTATACTAGTATACTACTCCAGCCTTCCTGTAACGAAGTAAGAGATTTTTTATTGAATACATAAAAAAATTTGTGCATCTTTGTAATTAAGATAAAAATGTTTGATACAAACAATGCGTTTTAGACGAGTGCCCTAAGAGGTCTACATGATTACAACCGTGAGCTAGGACCATCATGGTAAATAGAAAACAGATTTCGATATTACACGAATGATAGACAACCGGTGTACCAAACATACTCTGGCTCCGTCTCTGACAACAACTTTTGCGGAGGAAGTATACCGAACATTTTAGGAGGAGACATACCTTTTTTTATCTAGGGGAGGAGCTGGAATTTGGAGCTCCTCCATAAATGTTTCATCTCCTCTAGAGAAACACTTGGAAAGGAGTCATGCCAAACAAAAACATAGCAACGATCATAAAAGCAACACTAAACCGTAGTCCAACACCTTAACCTACCCTGTACCTCTTTTATAAGGAAAAAACACCTAAAGATCTAAAAACACCTAAAGATTTAAGATTGATCTTCAACTTTCGTTAGTGAAGAAAATAGTGAGGACTGATCTCATAGGGAAGTCGAGGATACCTATCGTGAACTCAAGGTCCAACGCCTAAGATGTAAAAATTTTCTTTTTAACTATTCTTAAATTTATGTAACAGTTCTATTTATTAGATGCCTGCATATGAACATATATCATGAATCTGCGACAGATACTGTTAGCCCTTGTTTAGTTCGCGAAATTTGGATTTTGGGGCTACTGTAGCACCTTCGTTTTTATTTGGCAAATAGTATCCAAACATTGACTAATTAGGCTTAAAACGTTCGTCTTGCAATTTCCCACCAAACTGTGCAATTAGTTTTTCTTTTCGTCTACATTTAATGCTCCATGCACGGGCCGCAAACATTCGATGTGACAGGTATTGTAGCAACTTTTTGGATTTTGGGGTCCAACTAAACAAGGGCTTAGGATAATAGGCAATTTCCATGTCATTTTAATTCCATAAATTAACAGCATGATGATGACATATAAAGAATTATTAATCATTGAAATCATGACATCGATTATATCCATGGTAAAACTACATGCTAGATCATATATCATGTGAAACATATGAAGATCATGAATCATAACAAAGAGAAACACATGGAATGATATATATTTCATATCTGCAACAAGCATAAAGCTACATATGAAACAACAGGACTGTAAACAGGAAACACATACGTAGAGCATATATCTAGCAGGAACAGACATAAGATATCTTATGAAATGACATGACTGAATATATGAAACAAACTGATGAACTACTGAAACAAGTAGAACGTAAAACAGAGAGAAGATGAAACGATCATACCCTCCCATCCGCAATTCTGAAGTTCCAGCAACTTCCTTCGACATGCCGTAGGAGAAGAAGGTGCTCCCTCCGTCAGCGATCGGGAAGAAGACGACGTATGGTGACGGCGGCTCTTCGGGCAGTCGCGTAGACGCTCCCCAAAAACCTAATTGTCGATCCCCGTGCAAGGTCCCGAACGACAAGGGCTTCGGAGGCACCTGCCCTCTCGCTCCTCCGTGCGCGCAGAGTTACGAGATGAGGAAAGCCATCAAGCAACTGAATGAGTTTCCGGAATACAGTGTGTTCTCTCTTTAACTGGAGTTGGAAGACTCGCAGGGGAAACGGAGAGGCTACAAAGGCATACGCAGGGAAGACAGAGAGACCCCGGGAAGATCAGGAGTCAGGCCGGCTTTAGAGTTGAAAACTCCCGTGGTTAGTGGGTGCTAAAAAGTTAACACGCCACGCCACGCCCGCCCGCCTGCCTGAACTGCCTGCCTGCCCGCCTCACCACGCCACGCCCCGAGCCCGAGCCCTAGCCCTGGCCCGGCCAGCGGCAGCGGCGGCGCGCGCGCGCGTGTGGCACGCCTTTGTCCGTTTCTTAACTTCTCAAATTAGACGGATTAATTCCAATCATTTAAGTTGAGTCAACGTCCTTTTAACTTCCAATCCGGTACAAATAATAATACCCACAATTACAAGCCATAGAGTTATTGATTTATTAAATATATAAATGGGCCTAGCCCATAATAAATCCAACAATCCCCACCAAACTCTAGGGTTTATAACTATATAGTTCCAGAATCACAATTCTTTGATATACCTAGTGTTTCGATGGAGACTGTTAAGTTGAACATCCACCTAGAACAAGAGTTTCACTCAGTCACAACTGAACAATGGACTATGCCTTGAATTGACAGTTTTGTGTGAGGTGGAGATTCACTCAAATCCTTCGCTGGTACTAGGTTGCAACAAGCATCCCCGCTGTTTGAAGCATATAAGTCACACTTCTATGCCTTTCATGAGTGTTTAGGGATAACCCAAGTCCCATAGACTGTGACCAGCCGTCTGACTCAGTATAGGTGTACTTATCAAAAGATGTTCTGTAGGACAACATCTCATCTTTATAAGACTCTTAAAATACATTAAGGTAAATACCATCCTGCCTTACAGAAAGAAAGATATGCATCAGAGATAGGTTCGTAGGGAACTTTCCTCTCAATCTACTTATAGCTTGTTTCACCACTCTACTTCACGGGATCTCCGATCACATAGAGCAGGTTACCACTACAGTAGATTTTCACAGTGGGTCTCATACTCATCTCTCTCGATGCACTTTCTATCACATTTCATGACATTCCCTTAGTGAATTGATCTGCCAGATTATTCGACATGTGGACATAGTCCAACGTTATAACTCCGGAGGTTTTCAACTTTCTGACAGTCTTTAATCTTCTTTTAACATGCCTTGTGGACTTCATGTTATTCCTAGAACTGTTGACCTTTGTGATCACAGTCTGGTTGTCACAAGTTCATTGAGATAGCCGGTATCGGTTTTTCAACTACCGGTAAATCCAACAGGAAATCACAAAGCCACTCGGCCTCAGCTCCAGCAGTGTCCAATGCAGCGAGTTCTGCTTCCATTGTAGACTTCGTTAAGATAGTCTGCTTGCAAGACTTCCAGGAAACAGCGCCACCTCCAAGCAGAAACACATATCCGCTCGTGGCATAAAGCTCATCATCATCATAAATCCAGTTGGCATCACAATAGCCTTCCAGCACTTTTGGATGTCCAGTATAATGAATACCATAAGTCATAGTACCTTTCAGATAACGCAACACTCTCTCAAGAGCACGCCAGTGATCATCTCCCGGGTTTGACATAAACCGGCTCAGCTTGCTCACAGCATATGAGATGTCAGGCCTTGTCGCACTCGCAAGGTACATGAGTGAGCCAATGATCTAGGAGTATGTCAGTTGATCCCTTGCTATTCTTTGATTTTTCCTCAATAGCACGCTAGGATCATAAGGCGTGGGAGCAGGATCACAGTCACTAAAACCAAAGCGACTTAATACCTTTTCCACATAGTGAGATTGTAACAGAGTTACCCCACCATCACCTTCTCTAATAAGCTTGATGTTTAAAATAACATTAGCTTCTCCCAAATCTTTCATTTTAAAATTGCTCGATAGAAGTTTCTTTACTTCCTTAATCACATTGAGATTTGATCCAAAGATCAGGATGTCATCAACATATAGGCACAGCATAATAGCTTCACCCCCACCATATCGATAATACACACACGTGTCAGCTTCATTCACTAGAGAAACCGTTAGATGTTAAAGTATTATCAAACCTTTCATGCCATTGCTTAGGTGCTTGTTTTAGGTCATATAATGATTTTAACAACATGCACACCTTGTTCTCTTGACCATCCTACAATGAACCCTTCTGGCTGATCCATATAGATCTCCTCTTCTAACTCTCCATTCAGGAAAGCTGTCTTAACATCCATCTGATGAATGATAAGACCATAAGAGGCAGCCATGGCAATTAAGGTGTGAATTGTAGTCAATCGAGCAACTGGTGAATAGGTGTCAAAAAATCTTCACACTCTCTTTGGGTATATCCTTTGGCCACAAGCCTTGCCTTGTACCTCTCAATTGTATCATCAGGCCTAAGCTTTTTCTTGAAAATCCTATTTACAACCTATAGGTTGACACCCATAAGGACGGTCAACTGACCTTCCCAAGTTCCATTAGACATAATAGAATCCATCTCACTCCTTACTACTTCCTTCCACAAGTCAGCATCAGGAGAAGAATATGCCTCTAATGGTGGTTGGTATGTCTTCCACAAGGTACACTAAATAGTCATCACCAAAGAATTTTGCAACCCTCTGTCTCTTGCTCTTTCGAGTGACTATAGTGTCATCCTCCTCAGGGATGTGCACATGAGAATCTTCAGTATGATCTATTGGAATAGACAGTTCGTGTTCATGGGGAATTATAGTCTCATGACTTGTTTCACTAGGTGTATTCTTCATTGGGAATTCATTCTCAAAGAATGTAGCGTCTCTAGATTCTATGATTGTATCAACATATATATATCAGGAACTTCAGATTTTATAATTAAGAACATATACCCAATGCTATGAAAGGCATAGCTAAGGAAAATACAATCAACAGTTTTAGGCCCAAGTTTACGCTTTTTGTTGATTAGGCACATTTACTTTAGCCAAGCAACCCCAAGTGCGCAAATATAAGAGATTTAATCTTCTCTTTTCCCATTCCTCAAATGGTGTGATCTCTTTGTTCTTTGTTGGAACTCTGTTCAGGACATGACAGTGCTGTCAAAATTGCCTCACCCCACCATTCCTTGGATAATCCCGCTGTACTCAACATGGCATTCACTAACTCTGTTAGAGTGCGGGTTTTCCTTTCAGCAATTCCCATTGGATTGTGGTGAGAATGGCGGTGTCCTCTCATTAACAATACCATGTTCCACACAGAACTCATCGAAAACATTAGAGAAATATTCTCCACCTCGATCGGACCTTAACCGCTTTATTTTCCTCTTAAGTTGGTTCTCAACTTCAGCTTTATAGGTCTTAAAATAATTAAACGCTTCATCTTTTGTTTTTAAGAGATACACATAGCAAAACCTGGTGGAGTCATCTATAAACACTGAGGAAGTATCTTTTACCAGCCTTTAGTCAAAATTCCATTCATTTCGCACAAATCAGAATGGACAAGTTCTAGAGGTGCTAAATTCCTCGCCTCAATCAGCCTTATGAGGCTTGCGGGGTTGTTTTGATTCAACACATACATGGACACTTAGACTTTTTGACCAAATTAAATTTAGGAATTAAATTTAGATTTGCTAACCGCATAAGACAGCCAAAACTTGCATGACAGAAACGTGAATGCCATAAATCCGACTCATCAGAAATATTAACATAATTCACCATTTTATTACACACATCATGCAGTGATAAGCGGAACAAGCCTCCGCAATCATATCCTTTACCAACAAAAGAACCATGTTTTCGACACAACACATTTATTCGACTCTAGAACAATTTTGTAGCCATCTCGATATAGCATAGACGCACTAACAAGATTCTTCTTGATGGAGGGCACATGATGCACGCTCTTCAATGGCACCGTCTTTTCCCGAAGTAAACTTCAGAATGACCGTACCAACACTAAGAACATGAGCACGCGACCCATTTCCCATCAACAAGGCGCCAGACCTCTCGACCTGGTAGGAAGAAAACAGAGAAACATCAGCACACACATGAATATTTGCACCACTATTCATCCACCACTCATGTGAATTACATACTGAAAGAACAAATGGTAAAGAATTACCATACCCTAGATGCTCCTTCTCCAGTATCAGTAGTGACAACATTTGCTGATTTCTTTTCCTGCTTGAACTTGCGCTTAGGGCACTCACTTGCCCAGTGCTGTTCACTGCCACAAACAAAGCAACCTCCATCTCTCTTGTTGTTCTTCTTCTTTTTAAACTGTGCTGTTTGAACAGGCTTAGTTGTGTTCTCTTGCTTGTTCTGGTTTTTCTTCTTTTTATACTTGCGGAATCTAGAGTTTCTCTTATGTACCACATTAGCAGTAGAGGTCTCAACTACTTTTTCATTGTCTTGTGCTCTCGCTCTCTCCTCAACATCAAGAGTACCAATGAGCTCTTCAACATTGAATTCCTGTCTCTTATGTTTGAGTGAGGTAGCAAAGTCCTTCCAAGAAGGTGGTAACTTGGCGATTATACCGCCAGCCACAAACTTGTCAGGTAAGACACATGGAAAGAGCTCAAGTTCCTTAGCTAGTGCCTGAATCTCATGAGCCTGTTCCACTACAGATCGGTTCTCAACCTATCTTGTAGTCATACAGCTGCTCCATGAGGTATAGCTCGCTACCAGCATCGGTAACTCCAAACTTTCCCACAAGTGCATCCCACAGCTCTTTCCTGTAGGAAGGATGATATAGCTTTTCTAGAATTTTGGATCAAGTGCGCTAATCACTGCACCTCGAAAGAGGTTGTCATCAGCCTTAAACTTAGCCTCATCCTCAGGAGGCAAGTTAGCAGGTTTGCCCTCAGAGACATGATAACATGACATTGCAGTGAGCCACAATTCCATCTTAGCTCTCCAAATCAAGAAGTTTTTACCATCAAAAGGATCAGGCTTTAAGACATCAGCAAAACCTCTGACAGAAAAAATGCCTAAAATTAGGTTTTTGGATTGTTAGGATAATATGCAATTTCCTATGTCATTTTAATTCCATAAATTAACAGCATGATGATGACATATAAAGAATTATTAATCATTGAAATCATGATATCGATTATATCCATGGTAAAACTACATGCTAGATCATATATCATGTGAAACATATGAAGATCATGAATCATAACAAAGAGAAACACATGGAATGATATATATTTCATATCTGCAACAAGCATAAAGCTACATACGAAACAACAGGACTGTAAACAGGAAACACATACGTAGAGCATATATCTAGCAGGAACAGACATAAGATATCTTATGAAATGACATGACTGAACATATGAAACAAACTGATGAACTACTGAAACAAGTAGAACGTAAAACAGAGAGAAGATGAAACGATCATACCCTCCCATCCGCAATTCCGAAGTTCCAGCGACTTCCTTCGACATGCCATAGGAGAAGAAGGTGTTCCCTCCGTCAGCGATCGGGAAGAAGACGACGTATGGTGACGGCGGCTCTTCGGGCAGTCGCGTAGACGCTCCCCAAAAACCTAATTAGCCGATCCCCCGTGCAAGGTCCCGAACGACAAGGGCTTCGGAGGCACCTGCCCTCTCGCTCCTCCGTGCGCGCAGAGTTATGAGATGAGGAAAGCCATCAAGCAACTGAATGAGTTTCCAGGAATACGTGTGTTCTCTCTTTAACTAGAGTTGGAAGACTCGCAGGGAAAACGGAGAGGCTACAGAGGCATACGCAGGGAAGACAGAGAGATCCCGGGAGATCAGGAGTCAGCCGGCTTAGAGTTGAAAACTCCCATGGATTAGTGGGTGCTAAAAAGTTAACACGCCACGCCTGCCTGCCGCGCCCCGAGCCCGGCCGGCGGCGGCGCGCGCGCGTGAGGCACGCCTTTGTCCGTTTCTCAACTTCTCAAATTAGACGGATTAATTCCAATCATTTAAGTTGAGTCAATGTCCTTTTAACTTCCAATCCGGTATAAATAATAATACCCACAATTATAAGCCATAGAGTTATTGATTTATTAAATATATAAATGGGCCTAGCCCATAATAAATCCAACAGATACCATCAAGTGTTCCATAAAGATAGTTCCTATCGTTTTTTTCCTGATACGGCAATGACTTCGTCACTGCCCTTTGCCACTCTGCCCTTGTGTGCCACTTCCTAGTCAGGTAGATTGGCACTTTCCTTATATTACCTCCGTCCCTAAGAAAATACAATTCTAAAGTGCCTAAAATGTGATCAAATATATAAGCAAAAATATTAATGTTTATAACATCAAATATATATTATATACAAAAGTATATTTCACGATGAATCTAACTATTTTGTATGATAAATATAAGTATTTTCATATAAATTTGATCAAACCTGATATACTAAAAACATAATACTTTCTTTTAGAATTGCATGACAGATGGAGTATTTTTGTTACATGTGTTGTTTTCTTGGTAACTCACTTGTGTCATTATTCTACTTACACCTACTCGTAGTGTTGACGAGAAGTTAGGATTGGTTAATCTGGATATGACCATCCGTATCCGTGAGAATTGGGTGGTAGTAAATATGAATGCTTGAGTCTAGAAAAATGAAGACTTGGTTTGCGTTGCTCCTAAAAAATGGCGTGTTTCACACGGCCAACACTCAACACCTTTGACTAGTCTAGCAAAAGCATACCCAGATTCCCAGAACCCAGTACACCAGGTTCCATTCCTGGATCAGCTCCAAAAAAGCAGTCGTTTTTACAGCATCCTCTGTCAAGATTTTCACAGCGTCCTTATCCAGCATTTAGGCTGCCTCATCGAGCTGCAACCTCTTTTTTCCCGCGGAGGGCATCGAATCATCCTTGCGCTCGCGCTGCCGACCAGGAACTCCGTACTCGCGGGCAAATCGCGGACAGCAACCACGGGGGCGATCCTGCTCAGGCGCGTGCCTCTCTTATCCCCACCCCACCTGGCGAAAAGTTGCCGAGCTGTGTGTGTGATGTGCCACTTCGAAGCTCAAGTTGCTCGCTACGCTACAACCCTGGAGCAGTCGGCTGGGCCATGGGTGATTTGCACTCGTGCGGAGAGGTCGCCGGACCTGAAGAGACTGTTGTTTTGGTGAGTAGCTCGGAGTCGGCAGAATATCCTCCGCCTCTGCTTAACTCCACTGTGCGAAAATGTTTGCGTTCCGTTTATACTTCAGTAAAAATATTGCAAAAAAAGGTGTGGTGTTCAGTAGCCGTCTTCCTGCTGCTGCGACTGAATGTCTTGTCTTCACTAATTGTGCAGCAACCTGCTGTGGTCAGAATCCGATATTTACAGGGGCGGTGAGTGGTGACGTCAGATACTCTCCTAGATGTGGTGGATCATGGCAATGAGTCAATGACATGTGCCTAACCCCGTGATGCAGATCAACGTACAAACTACAACGGCCAAGGCGACGTCGTCTACAATTGACAATCAGCTGGTGAACACTGTCCCACCAATTTTAAATCCTGCTCATGCAGTGCTAGATGTGCCAGAGTCATCTCATAAAGGAGGGAACCATAAAAGCAAGGGTAAACCTTATTGTTATCGTTGCCGTACTAAAGGTCATAAAATGTCCGTTTGTACCACGGTGCTTTGTTGCGATTTATGTTTTGGTGATCATGTCAAGAAAGTTTGTCCAAATTTGAAAAGTCTAAACTCTACTGCTATACCTTGCAGGTTAGGCAGTAGAAGGTTTGGGCTTCTATTTTATACCTGTGGCAGAAAATTCAAAATTAACTTCAGAGGATAAATCAGCTGTGGTATGTGTTTTGGAAGGTTCTCTTACTGCTGATCAATTAGCAGCGGAACTGGACAAACTACTACCTGGAAATAGTTGGGTGATTTCTGAAAAGGGTACTGATGCCTTTATCACTAATTTTCCCACATCTGAAGTGCTTAACCACATGGTGAACTAGGGGCCCAATGGATACTAAGACCGTGAAAGGAAAGATCCGGTTCGAGAAGGGGGGTTGAAAATGAGGTATATAAATATGAAATTGATGAAGTGTGGGTGCAATTTAGGGGCCTTCCAAAAGAATTTCGAGAGTTCCCTATTATTTGGGCAATTGACACAATTTTGGGAGTTCCTCGTGCGGTGGATATGAAATTCACAAAAAAATATGGAAGGACCAGAATGAAAGTAGCAGTGCTGAATCCTGATATTATCCCAAATCTAGTGGATGTTGTCATTGGGGATTTTGTTTATGAGCTACAATTCAGAGTGGAGAAAGACATGTCTGATGGTGAGCCCTAGGTCATAGACATGGACTCTACCACGGACGAGGATGAAGATCTAGAAGGGGATCCGGAGGATATGGATCATGATGCTGACAAAAAGAAACAGGAACCAGAGGGACAAGTACCTAAGAAACAGTCTAATGCATCAGTGCCACCGAGCGGACAACAGGGGAATAACACTGCCACAAGGTGCGCCTACTGTGCAGCTGGCTACGCTAATGGCTGATATTAGTACAGAGGCAACCGCTGTCCAGGAGGACTTAGTGGTGATCAAGGAAAATTCAGTTAAACCTAGGGTGTTGCTCTCCCAGACTGGAATTACTCCAGATGGCTCTGCACAGTGAAAAATTAGTATGCTGAATAAAGGACTGGGTAGTGGGACAGTGTCACCAGTGAGATCTAGCAAGAGGAACGTGTCTACATCGGAGCAAGATTCTTTGGAGAAAGCTTCAAAATTAAAAAGCGCAGAAAAATCTAGAAAACTCTTCACTCAAAGGTAAAGAAATTCAAACCCAGTCTTTTGATTCTTTTGATGATTCTATTATGTTGTAGTCAGCTAGTATATTAGGTGTTTCTTTTGGGTCCAATGCACAGGAAATTTCAGAATCAATTAAAAATTTGAAAGATCTTGAATCCAGTAGAATAACTTCGAGTAATGTGTTAGATATTCAGAATGATGTCGTTGATGATACTTCTACTGTTTGCTCTGTTGAAGAAACCGTGGACTTAGAGATGCTAAATTTAATTTGTGCTGATATTGCTTAAGATCTTTGTGATGGGGGCTGCGACCCTTTGTGGCTACAGCCCCCTGTATCACGATCTAAGAAGGTTAAATCAAAGAGAAACAATAAAAAAATAAAAATTGTTCAAGATGAAAGGAATTTTTTGGAATTGTAACAGGTTCGCAGATTCAAAGAAATACAGATTTCTATCTGACTTGACAAAAGAAAAGAATTTAGATTTTATTGCTTTATCAGAGACTGGGAGGGCCAGTTTCCCGCAAACAACATTGAATAATATCTGCGCTGGTAGAGATTTTCTTTGGCATTGAATGGCTCCGAGAGGTAGATCTGGTGGCATGATTCTTGGGATAAATCCTCAAATTTTTTATATTGGTCAAATAGAAGAGGGTAACTTTTTATTAGATTTAAATTACGCCATAAAGAAGATGATTTTAAATTTAATTTATTTTTAGTTTATGGCCCATCACAGTAGGAGTTCAAATCACAATTCTTATCAGAATTGGTTAGAGTATGTTCGAAGGAGACCATACCTATTATAACGGGTGGTGACTTCAATATTATTTGTAGCCCAACTAAGAAGAATAACAGTGATTACAGTGATAGATGGCCTTTTCTTTTCAATGCGGTTATCGATACTCTAAATTTAAGAGAGTTAGAGCTGACAGGTAGAAAGTTCACCTGGGCAAATAATTTGCAAAATAAAACTTTTGAAAAGTTGGATAGAATTTTAGTTTGTACAGACTTTGAAGCCAAGTATCCACTTACAACTGTTCACGCTTTGAGCAGAGAGATTTCGGATCATACTCCACTGTTATGCAACACTAAATACTTCTTCTTTGACTTACCAACAACAATTCAAATTTGAATTGGGGTGGTTGCTTAGAGAAGGGTTTTGTGATATGGTGCGAGCTGTTTGGCTCAATGTGGAGGTCGAAGGTAGTCCCCTTGAGAGGTGGCAAGCAAAGATTAGGAGGCTACGTCAACATCTCTAGAGGGTGGGCAAAGAATATAAGTGGTGCTTATAAGAAAGAGAAGAAAGAGCTTCTAGATAAATTAAATGAGTTAGATAAAAAGGCGGAAAACGTTATGCTTGATGGAACATAATTAAATCTTAAATATGTTTTAAATGAGAGACTTGCTGAATTGCTTAGAGAGGAGGAACTTAAGTGGTACCAAAGAGCCAAAGTAAAGCATCTTATTCAAGGTGACGCCAATACTAAATATTTTCATTTGTTGGCGAATGGTAGACACCAGAAAACTCGGATTTTCTAGCTGGAGGATGGAGATACTATAATAGAGGGTGATGCTTAGCTCAAGCAGCATATTACCAGCTATTATAAAAATCTTTTTGGTCCTCCGGATAGATCTAATGTGGAATTAGATGAGCACCTTGTTCAAGATATTCCACAGGTATCTAATTTGGAAAATGAGTATCTGATAGAGGAGTTCTCTGAATCTGAAGTCAGATCTACGGTAGTTTCAGATGGAACATAATAAGGCACCGGGACCAGATGGATTCCCATCAGAGTTTTATTAGGTCTTCTGGGATCTATTAAAAGATGATCTTATGGCTCTGTTCATGGAATTCCATGCTAGGAGTTTGCCTTTACACAACCTTAATTTTGGTAATATAATTTTATTACCAAAAAAGAAAGATGCAAAGGTCATTCAACAATATAGACCCATATGTTTGTTAAATGTTTCCTTCAAGATTTTTACCAAAGTGGCAACCAATAGATTAACTACCATCGCCCAGAAGATTATTAGTCCAACTCAAACCGCTTTTCTCCCAGGAAGAAATATTATGGAAGGAGCAGTAATTCTTCATGAGACAATTCATGAATTACACTCTAAAAAACAGGATAGGGATAATATTCAAAATTGACTTTGAAAAAGCTTATGACAAAGTAAAATGGAATTTTTTACAGCAAACTTTAAGGATGAAAGGTTTTTGTGGTAAATGGTGCTCATGGGTGCAGCAGTTCACACTGGGAGGTAATGTTAATATTAAGGTAAATGACCAAATGGGTTCTTACTTCCAAACTAAAAAAGGTTTAAGGCAAGGTGACCCGATGTCACCAATACTATTTAACATAGTGGCGGACATGCTGGCTATACTAATTGCTAGAGCCAATGAAGCAGGACAAATTGATGGAGTCATCCCTCATCTTATTCAAGGTGGCTTATCTATCTTACAATATGCGGATGATACAGTGATCTTTTTGAGCCACGATGTAGCGAAGGCAGCTAATATGAAATTAATTTTAAGCACCTTTGAACAATTGTCTGGACTCAAAATTAATTTTCACAAAAGTGAATTTTTTTGTTTCGGCAAGGCTAAAGATTATGAAGCATTTTATTCGCAGTTGTTTGGATGTGTGATAGGCAAATACCCTTTCCGCTACTTGGGTTTGCCTATGCATACTAAGAAATTAAGTAACAAAGATTGGTTAACAATTGAAAAGAGAATTGAGAATAAGCTTAGTGGCTAGAAAGGAAAGATGCTTTCGGTGGGTGGTCGCTTGGTATTAATAAACTCGGTGCTTTCAAGCCTACCGATGTTTATGCTATCATTTTTTCGAGATTCCGAAGGGAGTTTTAGAAAAGATTGAATTGCTTTAGGTCAATATTCTATTGGCAAGGCGACCAACACAAACATAAGTTTAGATTGGCTAGATGGGAATTTATGTGCCAACCAAAAGTCCAAGGAGGCTTAGGAATACAGAATCTGGATATACAGAATAAGTGTTTGCTGAGCTAAATGGCTGTTCAAGTTGCTAAATGAGGAGGGTCTGTGGCAAGAACTAGTTGAGAAATAAATATTTAAAAGACAAACCTACTTGGGTGTTGTACAAAAAAAACCAACGGATTCTCATTTTTGGAAAGGCCTGATGAAGGTTAAAGATACTTTTTTGAGCCTCGGTACCTTTAAGGTGAAAGACGGATCTCAAACTAGATTTTAGTTTGATACTTGGTTGAGGAACAAACCATTAAAAGATAAATTTCCTGCGTTGTTCAATATTGTGAGAAGAAAACAGGACTCTGTAGTATCAGTACTTGCATCAGCCCCGCTTAATATTTCCTTCCGCCGTAATCTGGTTGGTAGAAATTTGTGGGATTGGCTTAGAATTGTTGCTTCATTACAAGATTTGAACTTACAGGGGGAAAGGGACAAGTTTATCTGGTCTTTGCATTCATCAGGCATTTTTTCTGTAAAATCTATGTATGCTGCGTTAATTAATAACGGGGTCAGGGTGTCCCAAGATTTATGGCAAATTAAAATACCATCAAGAATAAAAATTTTCTTGTGGTACTTAAAGAGATGTGTTATTTTGACTAAGGACAATCTTACTAGACGTAACTGGAATGGTGATAAGAGTTGTTGTTTTTGCCATTATCCATAAACAATTCAACACCTCTTCTTTCAATGCTATCATGCTAGATTCTTATGGCGCGCTGTACATTTAATGTTTGGCTTATCTCCACCTCTTAGTATTGATGATTTATTTGCAAATTGGTCTAAGGGAGGGAGTAAAAGACATAATTCGTTGTTATTAACTGCAGCAACAACATTATGTTGGACAATATGGATAACAAGAAATGAGGTAGTTTTTGACAAATGTAAACAAAAATCTTTTTGCAGGTGTTATTCAGGGGAACTTATTGGCTAAGGCAATGGGCCGGACTGCAGCGGCATGATGACACACGACAACAACTCCTTGCTGGTCAATGTTTGGAGACAGCCGCTCTGCATTTTTTTTAGTTCCAATGGATGGTTGTTAAATAGGTTTATTGGTCTGTCTTAGTCTGGACTTTCTTTTATGGGTTGTTTTCTTAGTTTGTGGCTGTGAGGTGCCAAGAATTGTCCTATGAATATTGGTTATAAACCAAGATCTTGTAATAATTGACCTGATTCTACTACGAGGTAGATGAAGCCGGGTATGAAATATCCTTTATCTAAAAAAAAATGAGTCGTCTGCAAAATTACTTCAACTAACTGGTAATACTGGATACTGTATATGTTTTGGAGGGTCTTTAGCTGGTAAGTAAAAGATCATGAGTTATGTTTGCTCTAGAACAGCTTGAGACAGCTATGTTGGATTTCGCGGGTGTAAAGAGCTTCAATCATTTCATATCACGACTCATGATTTTTTTATACGTTTTGTACAATAATTTTGCTATTGTCGGCAGGTCTATGTTAGTATGTTGTCCGTGGTGTACTGGGGCGTTTCAGACAAAAGATTGCAGTTCAGAAATGCAAGAAAAACTACTAGATCATTGTCCGGTGACTCAGATGTAGACCCCAAGAGCACAGCTCGGACATATCCTCATCATCAGCCTTGACTAGCATTTATCGAAATGGTAACATTTCATTTTTTTTTTCCTAGTATCCCTCTTCTAGGAAGAAAATCGTTTGTAAAGCAAGGGTGTGCGTATCAAACAGTGAAGTTAAGAAAATCTCAATGCGAAACGTCCACAGCAACTGAAAACCCCTATAAGGCTATAATCAGTGTAGAAAGTTAGAAAGATAAAGAAACACCTCGTACCCGCGTATATGTCCCAAACCGACTTTCTATTCACTACCTCTGTCTATATAAAAAAAATACAACTCTAGTTGTGTCTCTAGTCAAACTATCTAAGGTTTGACTAATTTTATAAAAAAGATATCAATATTTATGGCACCAAATAAATATGCTATAAAAATATATATTTTTGACAATAATATTTATTTGATACCATAAAAATCATTGCTGACCAGGACAAACAACAGATGTGCGCGCCTCAAAAGAAAATGTACCGAGAAACTTCCATCCAAATTCCAAAAAAAGTACCTACACACAATTGGCGTTCTCACGAGAGAATGCTGTTCTTACTGCTCTAGCAAATATTTGGATTGAAAATGGCCGTGAAATGACCAGGCTGATGGAACACCACTGCAACAACTTGGTGAGATTGTGCCTTGAAGTTGAGCCCCAGCATCCGCAACCGTGCCCCCGGCTTGGTGCTCTTTCTTTGTCACAAGTCTTCCATGGTTTCTGCGGCTGATAAGCCGGACTGAAGCTGATTTGTTGTGAGATAAAAACACTTGTACCATGGCTGATAAGACAGGATGATAAGTCCAAGCGAACAGGGCCACGACTGACGACTCTTCTGTCAAAACAAAAAAACGACTGACTACTCACATTCAGTGCACTTCGGCCACTGATTTGTGCAAGCAAGCACCCTCTCTCCAAACAAGCAAGAAGGATTCATCATCGTCCAGCTGCCAGTTGCAACCATCTATCTCATCACAATTCAGTAATTCACGAGGATTGGATGACGACGATCTGCAAGCTAGGGTACAATGTACGAAGGCTTCAGATATTATCTGCTATAATCAATATTTTGAATATACGGGCGATCAGACCTGAAGCAATGGAGGTCTCAGGAGTCCGGTACTCTGAATGTTCCGACAAGCGAATCGAACTTGTACTGTCCAGAAACCATTTGGAGAAGACGGTTGGGGTGCCAGCGAGACTGATGGAACACCACCACAGCAACTTATGTGAGATCGTAGGACAGCATGCATGCACAACCGTGTCCTTGGTGCTCCTCTTCGCACAGGACTCATAACAACGTACGCATCCAACCGACTCAAAAGTTCGGCACCTAGCTTTTTAATTTCTTTGCGTCCCATCTGAGGTTCTCTCGTCGAGCACACTTGCCCGTCGACTCTGAGCTGGTGGTGAGTGGCGACGCTCATTCACTGCACTTGTCTCCATACTAGGAAGAAGGATTGTATCCATCGTCGTTCAACAGCTAGCCAGTTTATTTGCAATCATCTCATTGGCAAATGATGACGATATGCAGGGATCCAATGCACAAGAGTTTGAGATATGAATGATTAGTATCGACCACTATCAGGACAGGACATTGGAGATGGAGCTTACTCCTGCACTGCATGTCTACATTCCCAGTATGTATAAAGATCTCATGTCCATGTCGCATGAGCTTAGCACACCGGTAGAAATGCTCTCTCGTATGATGCTGTGCAGGGAACATATGCTATCTTGGGCGTATCTCAGCAGAAGCATTATCATCAAGTTCTACTCCATGGGCCCTGTTCGGCTGGTAGAATTTTGATTGAAACTGGCTGAAAAACACTGTTCCGGTTGAATTGTTGTGAGAAAAAAAATATTGTTCCTGGCTGAAAAAAGAAGTGGGTAAGCCAAACGGGACCTATGACTAGTGCCTAGTAGCTAGTACTATATATTATTTGGATGACGCACTAGTGCTGCCGCTGCTGCTATTTTACTGAAGATAAGTCTAAACATCTGTGGACTGTTGGAGCAAGTAGCATTGTGATTTGTGAGTGTGTGGACAGCACTGTCGGAACGAGGTTACCGGTATGAACTAGCCAGTACTCGATTGACACGTGTGTTGAGCTGAGATAACAGTGAGAGAGGTCAATCCCTCCATTGTTACAAACACACGTGGCCATCGTCAATGTACACAGTAGAAGATGATTTAAAACATACTGTATCTCTTACCATGGAGGGAGCTATCTGGGGGTTGCAAGTGACATGCATGACTAGGGTTGTGAAGAGGATTTCCTACCAACTCCATCCAAAGATAAGACCAAATTACTTTAGCAAATGGATCAACCGTGTTATAGTGAAAAATAATGCTACTCCACTAGCTAGTAGCTTAGTTGGTTTAGTTCTTCAACAAGCTAACAAGAAACAAAGGTTAAGGAATGATCTCACTCACATCAAGCGCTTATCACCTAACCATTGGGTCTGTTTAGTATAACTTATAAACTGTTTATGACCCAAATAAGTTGAAACTAACAGCTAAACGTCACAGCATTTCTGCAACTTATTCTTTTTTGTGTGTGTTGGGACATGGATATATGAGTAGTGGAGGCTGGACACCGCTTTGACTGCAAGAACTAACACTAACTGTGAGCAAGTGATGGATTGTAGGGACTTCAAGAGGAGCCTTCACTCGCTTTCCCCCACCGGACGGGCGAAGGCCTGAGAACGACGACAAAGGCTCCCGGAAATCAACCCGTGGCGAAGGCCATAGGATGAAAGGCGGAGGTCCTGGGCAACTCTAACGGGCAGTGCAGCGGAGGTGAAGGCACTCGGGACGGAGGCTTCGCCGGCCTCTTGGGGGCCTCCGCGCGATCTGTGAAGGGGTCCTTATGGCGCAAATGGGCCGCTAATGGACCCACGGCCAAGGCCCAAGAAGCAAAGACGGTGTGAGTAGAGAAGACCCGGATTGCCCCTGGTAGTTTGTATTGGTACTGGAATATTCCAAGGATGTACCTTAGCTGTCATGGGGTAGAAATGTAAAGTGGCATGGTTACAAATAGTGCCCTATAAAAGGAAGGAACCATACCCTGTGTAAGGAGGTTGGTGAATACATTTATAAAACCCTAATTATATCCGGTCCCACCAATATAGTTGTCTATGCTCGGGGCCTCCACCCAGGTGAAGACCCTTTTCCTCAATCCAAGTCGAAAACCCAGTTTTCCAACATTGGCGCCCACCATGTGTAGGCCAAGCAAAACCCATGATGACAAAAAAAAGAGCAGCCCCCACTAGGGCACCAGCGGACCCTGCCAGAAGGGGAAGACCCAGGCGTAGCACCCACAACACCTACGCCACTGCTTTGGAAGATCAAGGCATATAAGAGGATGTAGTAGAGGATCAGGCCGTGGCGCCCGAAGAGCAGCCAGCTCTAGACTCAACCCCAGAGCAAGTGCTTCAACAGCTCCAATCCCAGCTGCAAAGTACACAACAAGAAAGAGATACGCTGATAACAACCTTCGCCGTAAGCCATAGGGCAGTTCGGGCATCACTTCAGGCAGTAGTTGGCTGTCTTGCAGGTGGAGATACAAAGCATGCAACCTAGCCAGCCCCTCTCCAATACATCCATCCAGCCTCACTCCGCCAATCAAAGCCAACCCAACCCTTCGCTAGGTATTGCCATCCAACCAACCTTCAGCACACCTTACACCCTCCCACCAGCCTACAGAACTATAGACTTCAAATCACCATTGTCCGAAGGAATCCAAAACTCAACATGGCTCTCCTCCTACAAATCTATCACCCTACCCAAATTCAACGGAAGATCAGATCCGTGCTAGTTCATCATGAGTTTTGAGGCAGCGATAGCCTCCGCAGGCGGGAACGACACTGTACTGACCAAGTCCTTCATTATTATAGTTGAAGGTGATGCATTGGCATGGAATTCTATGTTGAGGCCCAGTTAGTGCATTCATGGGAAGACCTCCACGACAAAATCATAGCCAACTTCAAAGGGTTCACCAGCGAATCCTTGACCTCAATGGACCTATTCCAATGCCGGCAAAATCAAGGTGAGGTCTTAAAGGATTATTTTCAGAAGTTCGTTCAACTGAAAGCGAAGGCACCAAATGTCCCAGAGGATGTGTCAATTGAAGCTACAATCAAAGGCCTCTAGCATTGGAGCCTTCATAGCCCATCTAGCTCAAGAGAAGCCTAGGACCATAGAGGAACTATACAGTGAGTTGGAGAAATATTGTAGGTCTGATAATGACCTTCGTAGAAGGCTAGAAGAGCATAACCAAAGCAGACAATACCAAGGGAGCAGCAGGAATGCACAAAGAGGCAACAAAAATTAGGGCTAGCAACAAACACAGCAAGGGCCATATCAACAGGTCTTCAACATAGAATGCCAAGCAAATAGCCAGCAAGGGCAGCAGGCGCCAAAGGCTGATCAAAACAACGCATCTCAGAAGCAGTATGAAGGCAAGAGATATAGTTAAGGGAAGAACTAGAACAAGACCCAAAACCAAAAGCAACGAAGATAGTATTGTTTCTTTCACGGAGAGAACAAAGGGCACATCACCAGGGATTGACCAGATGCCAAGGAAACTCAAGAGAGGATAAAGAACAGAGCAAACCCACAGCCTCCGTCATAGCAACCCGCAAGAGAAGTCAACCATACCTTTACTGCACCCCCTCAGCAGCCATATTGCCCAATATACCCAAGTCTTAATTCTAATCAAATCCACCCATCCACCCTAGCAGCCGCATACTACCCTAACTTCACCCAGCAGCAAAGGCAGGCCAGTAACCAGCGCGCTGAAGCCAACCTCACCTACATAAACCTAATGCCTCCACACATAACATTCATAGAGACAAACCAGCCAGCTCAAGCTCACAACAGACAACTTAAAGCATTAACTCTGCCCCCACCTCCATCGCAACTAGCCATGCCCAAAAACGAACCCAACCCAGAAAATGAGCTTAACCCACATACACCGCTACCCACCATTGGTATGATACTGCTAATAGCCAGAGGCTCTTCAATAGAGTTCCAGACAAAGAAGCAGAAGAATGATCATTTCAGGCTTGTCAACAATATAGCAGTCTAGGGCCTAGTACGCTGCATAGATTGGTCGAAGACACCCATTACGTTCTTAGAGCAAGACCTCCAATTGGAAAGCTACCCCCATGCGGATGCCATGGTGATCAAGGCTAATATTGTAGGTTGGGAAATCAGCAGGGTTCTGATAGACTCCGAAAGTTCCATAGATATCATCTTTGTCAATGCCTTCGACCGGATGAAGTTAAGCATAAGCTAGTTGAAGCCTTCGAACTCACCATTAATCGGTTTTGGAGGAAAGAAAATTGATGCATTGAGAAAAATCTCTCTGCCAGTGTCCTTTAGAGATCAGGAAAATGTGAGAACAGAATATGTGACCTTCGACGTAGTAGATCTCTACTACCCATACAATGCCATCTTCGGCAGAGGGTTTGCAAACAAGTTCAATACAACCATACACATGGGTTACTTATGCATGAAAATGTCAGTCTTGCATGGCATCATCACAATCCATGGTAGTCAGAACGAGGCAAGAAACATAGAGAGAGCCATCTACAAGTTGCAGCGCAACATCAACTCCATCGAGTCAGCCAAGTCCAGTACGCCGTAGCCTCTGGATACGCCAAAGGGCAAAATAGACCTCAAAGATCAAGAAGAAACGAAATCAGTCCCACTGGAGAATGCAGTACCAGACAAAAAAATCACTATCGGAGGTAGTCTTTCAAAGGAAGAAGTGGCAGAACTCATAGAGACTCTAGCCAAGAACAAAGATATCTTCGCCTGGTCAGCCTCCGACTTACAAGGAGTCAGTAGAGATATTACACAACACTCACTCGACATCAACCCTAAAATGAAGCAAAAAAAGCAGCAGCAGAGGAAAATGTCAGAGGACAGAATTCGAGCGAGAAAGGTAGAAGTGAAAAGATTGCTAGATGCAAATGTCATCAGAGAAGTCAAGTACTCAGAGTGGCTGGTAAATGTAGTGCTGGTGCTAAAGAAAAATGGCAAGATGAGGATGTGCATAGACTCCATAGACCTGAACAAAGCTTGCAAGAAATATCTATTTCCACTACCAAGAATAGATACCTCCGTTGATAAAGCGGCGAGCTGCAAACATTTTTCACTGCTAGACTGTTTTTTAGGATATCACCAGATCTGGCTCAATAAAGAAGATGAAGAAAAGAAATGTTTCACTACTCCCTTTGGAACATATTGTTACATCAGAATGCTTGAAATAGTGGCGACCACTTTGTCATGATCCTAGAAGGTGTTATTGTTGTCCCCAGGTGGTCGGCAAGCTTCTAGCCGTCCTGATCGATAGATGCGATTAGATCGTTGTTGCTGATCTACTTCCCAGGGTAGCAGGAGAGCGGGCAGTGAGTTGTTGGTGAAGACAACCTCGAAGGTGGTTTTAAGATTGGATCTGCCATTGCAGGTGTTAGTGTGGTTGGCGCAGAATTGATCTGTACTGGCTTGATGATCTCTCCATCTCCATCAGCATTGATGACCTAGGAGATCAATCCATCCGTAAAGATCTAGCTAGGCTTTGGGGAGGATGAAGAGCCTGCAAAACATACCATCTTGTTCGACATGGAAATAGCATGCATGCCCCTATCTGGCATGCCAACTGTCGATAGAATATCATCAGCAGTCCTCTGAGGGGTATCCCACGAAGGTAGATTGATCGATAGAGATGCATGTAATTGAGAACAAGAATGCAATAGAGACACAAGAGCTAGATAGGTTCGGGACATCAGCACGACGTAATACCCTACTCCTGTGGTCTGTTGGATTATATTAGCTATGTTATGATGTTGCGTGTGTTCAGATGCCTTAGGCTAGGCCTAGGATCTATATAGGGATGTCGACTAGGGAACCGCTTCCCCTCCTTATATGCTCTGGAGGGGTAGGGTTACAAGGAAAGTATCCTATTTGGTATTATACAATGTCTTATTATAGCCTTATGGTGCATGCCTTGATCTTGTGGGTTGGGCCACCTCTGATGGTGCGGCCTATGTCTTGTCTTATGGATACCGAGGGTCATATCCCCCACATCTATACATACATCCCATACATCTGAGCATTACATATGCAATTGCTGCATCACAACTCTTCATGTCACGTCATGAAGCGGTAGTTTACCAAGGTTCAAAGGCTGACCCACGAAGGGCTCGAGGCTGCCACATGTCAAACAGAGCCTAGGGAGAAAAACCGAGATGAGCCCTAGCGGCCCTTGCCCGACCCCGCTTAGAAGCGGACAAGGACATCTTGACCTTTCTCGTTTGATCCTAACCTCGAGCCAAGCCCACAGAATCTCCATCGAGGAGAGGCCAGTAGGACACCCGAGCCAATCGAATAGCTCGAGCATCTGTCGAGAGGTGGGTTACAGAGCAGTGGAATGCCACATGAGGGCTATGACAACCCCATCAGCGAATGATGGACCCGAATTCCACTCGGACATGCCCGTTAGCGAGCTCACCGAGCGCGACACTTGAGCCATCGAGGCAAGTGTCGTTAGCTCAGCCCCTCCAATTGTAGAAACCGAGGATGGGTTGACACATGAAAACTGGCCAACCCCCACCGACCCCCACGGGGCTTGGGGGCTTGAGCCGCCTGACCCAAACTTGGGAGTCCAACTGACCGGGGTTCGAAGGCCGGCCTACGAAGGGCCCGAGGCCACCTCACGTCGAACAGAGCAAGGGGAGAAAATGCAGATGAGCCCTAGCGGCCATCACCCAACCTGCTTAGAAGCAGATAGGGTCATCTCAACCTTCTCATTCGATCCTAACCTCGAGCTGAGCCCACAGAATCCCTATTGAGGGGAGGCCATCGGGCCACCTGAGTCGCCCTCTAGAATGGCTCAAGCATCTACCGAGAGGCGGGTTAAGGAGAAGTGGAACGCCACATGAGGGCTATGCCGAGCCTATCATAAATGATGGACCTGAATTCCACTTGAACATGCCCATTAGCGAGCTCACCGAGAGCATCACTCGAGCCATCGAGGCAAGTGACGTTAGCTCAACCCCTCCGGTTGCGGAAACTACGGATGGGGCGACGATCACAAAGATGAGCCGACCCTCGACCGGACCCCTACTATGCGCGGGGGCTCAAGGAAAGTTGAACTCACAAGTAGACCAAACACACGGTCATAGACGATGGCTCAGAGCCTAGGGAGGGGGTATGTGCGAAAACAAGAGACATTTTCTCCTACTAATTTCGCAATCCTCTCCTCGATCTTTAGTGACACCCAACCCCAGCAATAGCAAGGGGTCGGATCTCACTCAGGGGCTGATAAGGGTATAAATACACCCTTTCTGAAATAGTCGCCGTGCCTGACATCTTCCTCACGTTAAACCTAGTGGCAAGGTCTGGGGAAACGAACGGCTGAGCAAGGCTAGCCGGACTACAAGAAACCTACACCCTAGTGACTACGACGCTCTTGCTTACCAATATGATCAGAGTTTCCCTCCTACACTTTGGGCCCTATGGTCTTAACAAACTGAAGGGTCGGAACGCATGAACCCTTTTTCACGCATAAAAAGGGAGGAAAAACAAATTTGATCAAGCGAAACAAAATGATAAGTTTGTTCAGATAGTACAGAGGGGTCAGAGCTTGTCCGCCTATTACATGAATGATTGCTCGACCTATCTGGCTAACTAACCCCTTTGAGGGAGAACCATGCTCTCTATTCTATCTACGAGGTCCTACGAAAGGGGAGCCATCGATGCTTCCATCTCCTCTAGCTCGTGGACTTCATAGCTAGGCACAAAGCCATGGCTCATCGCCTCCAGATCAATGATGTCCCCATAGTGAGAATGAGCAATCATGAAGGATTGATTGACCCTTATGCGAAGGGCATTCCTCTCGAGTTGGCGCACCCACGCTATGATCTCGACGGCATGGACCGCGAGCGAGCTGGTCCCCTCCGACCGTACCACCTCAAGGTCATCATAGACCACTCTAGGGATGATGCTCAGGATACCAAGCTCATCGCTCTCCACCTGAAGATTCCTCCTCGCCTCGGCGAGGTCCACATCTAGCCCGACAGAGACGCTCTCGGCCTCCAGCTTCTGGGTCGTCGCATTTCTGAGCTCAGCCTAGAGGGTGCCGACCTTCTGCTTCGCGTCATTGCGCTCTTGGTAGGCCTAGTCATGCTCTTGGAGGGCCTAGTCGTGCTCCTCATGAGCCATGCCATGCTCCGAGTGGAGCCTCTCTGTGGTTTGGAGTAGCTCATCCCGCTCCTTGCACAGTCGAGCGATCGCCGTGGCATCTAGACTTGCCCTCTTCTCTAGGGTCACAAGCTTCTCCTCGGCCTCTAGCTTCAGCTCCCTTTCCTTCACAACCTTGGCCAGAAGGTCGAGGATCCTCTAGTGGGTCTCGGCATCCTTCAGGAGCAGCTCGTCCTGCTCCTTCCTGACCTTGGTGGCCTCCTTGTCATCCTTTCACAATCTCACTGATAGGGCCTTGAACGCCCTCTCAGCCTTGTTAGCATGCCGATGGGCCTCAACCACCCACGATAGAAGACTGTCCACCTCCTTGGCAAGGGGAGTAAGCTCGGCCACCCTCTACTAGGCAACAACAAGTGGAGTGGTCACCTCCCCACGCAGCCGTGCCTCCTCGACGAGGCGGTCCTAGGTTTCCTTCTACTCATGAAGGAACCGAGACTTCCCCCGACTACAAGTGATAAGGGACTAAAAGGAGACGATGGTCATAATAAAAAATATATAGAGAGAAAGAAAATGGCAAGAAGCAGGGTCAAGCGAATACTCAGCTGGAGGGAATGACAACGTCGCACAAGGCACCTCGGGCATGGTCTTGGGCTTCGAGCATGGATGCGATCCCCACGTCGAGGCTCTCTCACTCCATGCTCTCTACGACATCGTCGAGAGTGAAGAGCGTCGACGTCAGATCCTCTAGACTCGCCCACCAGAGCAGGGGCTCACCCCCACGTAGGCAAGTCGCTACTCACTGATGTCAGGGCCAGGGATGGCTCCCCCCCCATCTACGATCGGTGCTGACCCTTCTCGCCATGACGTCCCCACTAGGACACTCCCTTCGATGACAGAAGGGGTCAGTGGTACGAACACTGACTCCTCTCCCAGCACCATGGCCTTCGAGGACCCCTCGACCACGTTCCCCTTCATCCGGCACATGCTAGACGCCACCACCTGGGACGCCGATGGTGCGGGTCATGCCAGTTCCTTAGGCACCACCATGATAGAGTCTGGTTGTGACCCGCCTATCACAGCCACCGCCACCTCCGCCTGCATCAGCAGGGTCCTAACCAGCTTGAAAGCTCTAGTTTAGTTTTGGTTAATTGATGAAACCCTAAGTGCTAACCTAGTTTATCAAAGTAGTCATGAGATAGGTAGCACTATTCCAAGTGTTGAAGCAATGACGAAGATCATGACAATGGTGATGGCATGGTTATGATCAAAGGCTTGAACTTGGAAAAGAAGAAAGAGAAAAACAAAAGGCTCAAGGCAAAGGTATAAAATGTAGGAGCCATTTTGTTTTAGTGATCAAGACACTTAGTGAGTGTGATCACATTTAGGATAGATAGTTGTACTATTAAGAGGAGTGAAACTCATATCGAAATGCGGTTATCAAAGTGCCACTAGATGCTCTAGTTCATTGCATATGCATTTAGGATCTAGTGGAGTACTAACACCCTTGAAAATGTTTATGAAAATATGCTAACACATGTGCACAAGGTGATACACTTGGTGGTTGGCATATTTGAGCAAGGGTAAAGAAGTTAGAGGTGAAATGGAGTTGGTCGCAAAGATGCTGGCATCGGTCAACTGACCGGACGCTGGGTCGCTAAGCGATCGGACGCTAAAGGGCTACGTCCGATCGTGTTGTCGGTCAGCACAGCTAGTAGTCATAGTGTGACCGGATGCTGGCAGGGTCCGGTCGAGCATGACCAGATGTGTTCGGTCGGCTAAAGTTGGTTTTGGAACCTTACTGTAAACTACCGAACGCTGGTGTTCAGCGTTCGATCAACTCAAGCGCAGTGTCCGGTCAAGACTGATGATCGTTGAAGTCAGGACATGTGGCTAACTACGAGCGATCGGACGCTGGGGGCTCAGTGTTCGGTCAGCCCGCATTGTACCCAGTGAAGGGGTACAACGGCTCTATTTTGTGGGGACGTCTATTTAAGCCCCTTGGCCGGTTGAAGCTTATACTCTTGCACATTTTCATTGACATAGCAATCTTGTGAGCTTAGCCAAAGCACTCCCACTCATCTCCATCATTGATCCAACATCTTTGTGAGATTGGGAGAGAATCCAAGTGCATTGCTTGAGTGATTGCATCTAGAGGCACTTGATATTCGTGTTGCGCTACGAATTTCGCTTGTTACTCTTGTGGTTGCCACCACCTAGATAGCTTGGTGTAGCGGTGGAGGATTGGCATGAGTTGGTGATGGTTCGTGGCCGCCTTCGGTGATTGTGAGGGGAGTTGTACCTTCCCCAGTGGAGTGCCGAAAGGTAACTCTAGTAAATTGCTCGTGTCATTGAGTTACCTCACTTGTGGGGAGGTTCTTGCGGTGTCCAATTGTGTGGATGAGGTTTGTGAAACACCTCTTAGCCGCTGAACCACCAAGTGTTGGTCGACACAACGGGAACGTAGCGTGTTGGCAAGCACGTGAACCTCGGAAAAAAATCGATTGTCTCTTGTCATTTGCATTCTCCCAGTGATTGGCTTAATCTTCATCTTGTGATTGGTTCATTCCTCTACATGGCGGTGTAATCATCCTACTCACTCATTTATATTTTTGCAAACTAGTTGTGACAATCTCTTTAGTGTAATTAGAATTGAGAGCTTGCTTTGTTGTTTTAAGTTCATCTAGTGGAGCTCTTTAGAGTAGCAAGTTTGAGAGCTCTTAGTGAGAAGTAACATTGCAAGTTGTGTGCCTAGTAATCATTGCAACTAGAATTGTTGGATAGGTGACTTGCAACCCTTGTAGAGCTAGAGCAAGTTTGTATTTCGCCTCTTGTCATACTAATCAAATTGTTCTAGTTGATTTGTAGGTTTTTAAATAGGCTATTCACCCCCCTCTAGCCATATTAGGACCTTTCAAGTGGTATCAGAGCCATGGTCACTGTTTGATTGAAGGCTTAATAACCTTGGTGTCAAATTATGGCTCAAGTTGTGTCCAACCATGTGGGGGGCAAACCACCATTCTTTGATGGCACATCCTATGGTTATTGGAAGAGAAAGATGGGAATGTATCTTGGTTCAATAAATGATCAAGTATGGGAAGTGACCGAGAATGACTATGCTATCATCGATCCCGATGATCCCACCAACCAAGACAAGATCAACAAGCAATGTAACACAATGGCTCTCAACACCATATACAATGCTATTGATTCCAAGGTGTTTGAGCAAATCAAAGATTGTGAAAGAGCAAATGAGGTGTGGAGGAGATTAGAGGAAACATATGAGGGCACACTGGCGTGAAGAGTGCCAAGTTGTATATCCTCAAGGACAAGTTGACAAGTTTCAAGATGAAGGATGATGAGAGCATTCCGGAGATGTTCCATCGATTGCAAGTCATTGTCAACGACTTGAAGGTATTGGGAGAGAAGATCAAGGATGATGATGTCTCTCATCGATTCTTGATGTGCTTACCTCCAAGATTTGAGATGTTAAGATTGTTGATCATAAGAGGAGGATTGAAGGACATTACCCCCAACCAAGTACTAGGTGATGTCATGACACAAGAGACATACCGTGTGGAAAGGGAGGGGGATGACAAGGATGACAAGAAGGAAGAAGAGGACAAGAAGAAGAAGAGTATAGCATTCAAGGCTAGCTCATCATCATCCAAGAACAAGGGCAAGTCCAAGAAAGAATCAAGTGACGATGATGATCTTAGTGACATTGATGATGAAGCCATGGCCCTATTTGTGCACAAGATGGGCAAATTCATGAAGAAGAAGGGCTATGGTGCAAGAAAGAAAAGAGATCACACCAAGAGCAAAGAATATGTGAGAAGATGCTACAATTGCAAGAGCCCCAATCATGTTGTAGCAAATTATCCCTACAATAGTGATAATGATGAAGATGAGAAGAAGAAGCACAAGAAAGATAAAATTGAAAAGGAGAAGAAGGAGAAGAGAATGACCTTCCAAAAGAAAAAGAAGGGTGGAGGCTATGTAGTCACTTGGGATAGTGATGATTCATCGGATGGTGATAGCTCTAGTGATGATGACAAGAAATCTATCAAAAGAGCACTAGCAAGCATCGTCATCAACAAGAAGCTCTCCATCTTCGACACTCCATCGACGTGCCTCATGGCAAAGCCTAATAAGGTAAAATATGATGAGAGTGATGATGATGAATGTGAAAGTGACTCTTGTAGGAATAATGATGATGATGAAGATGAAGAGTACACCAAGGAGGAGCTCTTGGACATGTGTGAGCAAGTGCACGCTTGCAATGAGATAAAGAGAAAGGAGTGCAAAGAATTGCGCAAGAAAGTAAAACTTCTTGAGCAATTCTTTGATGAGCTAAATGCTACTCATGAGAGGCTAATGGAGTCCCATGAGAAGCTTGGCAAAGCTCACTCTAAGCTTGAAAAGGCTCACTCCTCTCTCATTGAGCAATGCAAAGTAGAGGAAGCCAAGAAGGAGCAAGTGATCATATCATGTGATGTGGGACTAACATGTGATCTTATTGATGAATCTATTTTTGTTGCTCCCACTAACACTCCTTGTAGCACCACCACTTGTGATGCCTCACTAAAAGTGGAAAATGAGACCCTCAAGAAGGAGGTGAATGAGCTCACTCATGCCTTAGGCAATGCCTATGGTGGAGAAGCCTGCTTGCTAAAGTGCTTGGGTAGCCAAAGGTTTTCTCTCAACAAAGAGGGATTAGGCTATACCCCCAAGAAAGGCAAGGCGGCCTTTGTCACTCCCAAAGCTAGCTTTATGAAGGGCAATGGTCGGTTTTGCAATAGATGTAAGCAAGTTGGGCATATAGAGCAAAATTACAAGACTAACAAGAATAAGCTACCTAATGTATCCTCAATCAAATTTGATTCTTGTTACATGCTTTATAAGGGTGCCAACAGTGTGAAGGCTAAGTTCATTGGTACACCAATTGTGGGCCCAAAGAAGAAGGCCATTTGGGTACCAAAGACCTTGGTGACTAACCTACAAGGACCCAAGCAAGTTTGGGTACCAAAAAGGAATTGATATTCTTTTGTAGGTGAATTATAAAGCCAGAGGAAGGCATTGGGTGCTTGATAGTGGGTGCACACAACACATGATCGGTGATTCAAGAATGTTCAATTCAATCAATGAAAACAAGAGCAATGGGTTTGATAGTATCACATTTGGTGACAATGGAAAAGGCAAGGTCAAAGGGCTTGGTAAGATTGCAATATCAAATGACTTGAGCATTTCAAATGTGCTACTAGTAGAGAGCTTGAACTTCAACCTTTTGTCGGTAGCTCAATTATGTGATCTTGGTTTCAAGTGCATATTTGGTGTGGATTATGTAGAGATCATAAGTGTAGATGGCTCTAACTTGATATTCAAAGGATTTAGATATGAGAATCTATACTTGGTTGATTTCAATGCTAGAGAAGCACAATTGTCAACATGTTTGATCACTAAATCTAGCATGGGTTGGTTATGGCAAGGAAGCTTGGTCATGTTGGAATGAAACAATTGAACAAGTTGATTAAGCATGACTTAGTTAGAGGCTTGAAAGATGTCACTTTTGAGAAAGATAAGCTATGTAGTGCATGTCAAGCCGGAAAACAAGTTGGTAACACACATCCTAAGAAGAGCATTATGAGCACATCTAAGGCATTTGAGTTGATGCACATGGACTTGTTTGGACCAATCACATACACTAGCATTGGTGGAAACAAATATAGATTTGTGATTGTGGATGATTTCACTAGATACACATGGGTCTTCTTTCTTGGTGACAAGAGTGATGTGTTTGCAATATTCAAATCTTTTGTCAAGGGTGTTCACAATGAGTTTGAAACAACCATCAAGAAAGTTAGAAGTGACAATGGTAGTGAATTCAAGAATACTAGAATTGATGAGTTATGTGATGAATTTGGAATTAGACATCAATTCTCGGCCAAGTATACTCCTCAATCAAATGGGTTAGTTGAAAGAAAGAATAGAACCTTAATTGATATGGCAAGATTAATGTTGAGTGAGTACAATGTGAGTCATTCATTTTGGGCTGAAGCAATCAACATGGCTTGCTACTATAGCAACCGACTCTACTGTCACCCCATGATAGAGAAGACACCTTATGAGCTATTGAATGGAAGAAAGCCAAACATAGCATACTTTCATGTATTTGGTTGCAAATGCTACATATTGAAGAAAGGCACTAGATTGAGCAAGTTTGAAAAGAAATGTGATGAAGGTTTCTTGCTTGGTTACTCCACTACTAGCAAGGCTTATAGAGTTTGGAATTTGGCTAGTGGTACTCTTGAGGAGGTTCATGATGTGGAGTTTGATGAAACAAATGGTTCCCAAGAGGAGGATGGGAATCTAGATGATGTAAAAGGCACTCAATTGATCAAGGCAATGAGAAACATGGACATTGGTGAGTTAAGGCCTAGAGAGGTGATTGATATTGAAGATGACAAGAATCAAGTGCTCTCTAACTCAAATGTGCAAGCTAGTGGTTCTCATGATCAAATCCAAGTAAGCACTAGTGATGGCAATGAGCAAGATCAACAAGTGGCTAGTTCATCATCTCAACCAAGTGATCAATTAAATGCTAGCAATCAAGTGCAAGTGCTTCAACCAATCAATGTTGCAGGAGATCATCCATTGGACACTATCATTGGTGATATTTCAAGAGGTGTACAAACTAGATCAAGATTGGCTTTATTTTGTGAGCATTTCTCATTTGTGTCATCCATTGAGCCTAAGAACATAGATGAAGCTTTGAAGGATGTTGATTGGGTCAATGCTATGCATGAAGAGCTAAACAACTTCACAAGAAACCAAGTATGGGAGTTAGTTGAGAGGCCTAAGGATCATAATGTGATTGGAACCAAGTGGGTCTTTCGGAACAAGCAAGATCAAGATGGGATAGTGATAAGGAACAAAGCAAGATTAGTGGCTCAAGGTTATACTCAAGTTGAAGGTCTTGACTTTGGAGAAACATATGCCCCGGTTGCAAGATTGGAAGCAATTAAGATCTTGCTAGCCTATGCTTGTGCCCACAACATCAAGTTGTACCAAATGGATGTAAAGAGTGCATTTCTAAATGGGTACATCAATGAGCTTGTGTATGTTAAGCAACCTCCCGGTTTTGAAGATGAAAAGAAACCTAACCATGTTTACAAGTTGAGAAATGCTTTGTATAGATTGAAACAAGCACCTAGAGCATGATATGAGAGATTGAGGGATTTCCTACTCTCTAAGGGATTCAAGATGGGAAAGGTTGACACCACTCTCTTCACCAAGAAGCTTGGAAATGACTTGTTTGTAATGCAAATCTATGTTGATGATATCATATTTGGGTCAACAAATCAAGATTTTTGTGAAGAGTTTGGCAAGATGATGGCAAGTGAGTTTGAGATGTCTATGATTGGAGAACTTAGTTACTTCCTTGGTCTTCAAATTAAGCAAATGAAGAATGGCACATTTGTGAGTCAAGGCAAGTATATCAAGGACATGCTTAAGAAATTTGGAATGGATGATAGTAAAGCTATTAGTACACCAATGGGGACAAGTAGAAGCTTGGATAGTGATGCAAGTGGCAACATGGTGGATCAAAAGATGTATCGGTCTATGATTGAAAGCCTACTCTATGTGACCGCATCGAGACCGGATGTGATGTTTAGTGTATGCATGTGTGCTAGATTTCAAGCCTCACCAAGAGAAAGTCATTTGAAGTCAACTAAAAGGATATTGAGGTACTTGAAGCATACACAAAATGTTGGGTTGTGGTATCCCAAAGGGGCAAGGTTTGAGTTGATTGGATATTCAGACTCCGATTATGCGGGATGCAAAGTTGAGAGAAAGAGCATATCTAGCACATGTCAACTATTGGGAAGATCACTTGTATCTTGATCATCAAAGAAGCAAATTAGTGTAGCACTTTCAACCACCGAAGCGGAATACATTTCAGCTGGTAGTTGTTGTGCTCAATTACTTTGGATGAAGGCTACTTTGAGTGATTTTGGAATTAGGATCAAACAATTGCCATTGCTATGTGACAATGAGAGTGCCATCAAACTCACAAACAACCTGGTTCAACACTCAAGAACAAAGCATATTGATGTCCACCATCATTTCATAAGAGATCACCAACAAAAAGGGGACATTTGCATAGAGAGTGTGGGCACCGATTATCAACTTACCGACATATTCACCAAGCCACTTGATGAGAAAGAGGTTTTGCAAGCTAAGGAATGAATTGAACATACTTGACTTCACCAATATGTGTTGATGCAACCCCATTATATGACATGCCTCTCCTTCGACCAATAAAAGGTATAAATTGATTGGCATGACATACATCCTTGCTAAGGACATAATTAGTGCATCTAGACATATTTCACATTTGAATAGGATCATTCATGAAAATCAAATGAATTTGATGCTTGTATGTTATCACTATTGCTTATATGTTTGAAATGATCTAGTGGTAGCATATAACATGTTTGTGGGCTTGTAAACCTAGTGTTTGATCTATAAAATGAGCTATAAGTGTTTAACTCAACATGGTACAAGATAACCCTTATTTGGAGGTGTGAAGAAGCTTGTCCTTGGATCAAACCGAGTTAAATATCTTTTGCAAGTAATCTAGATTGAACTAAATTGAAAAATGATCCTCATTTCACATGGTTTCACCCCAACCTATCTATAATTTGAACCTATCTATACTTTAAGCCTTTGTGGTCATTAATGACAAAGGGGAAGAGAAACAAAGATAAGTGATAGGGGGAGAAATAGTGTAGAGAGATAAGATATGACAAAGGAAGGGGATCAATTAAAATCTTGAGCACACAAGTAGAGGGAGCAAGCTCATGAACTTGTATGTGCATTTCATATGTTTGCTTGCATGGCACAAGTTTTAAATTTCAAATATCCATGCTTGTGTGGTGTATGCTAGTTATAGGGTTGAGTGATAAAATGAAAAACTAGCATGCATAGGATATCTAATGATTTCATTTCCAAGTATTTACAAGTGGTATCTAGCTATTAAGCGGTATTTAGCTAAAGTAATTAGACTTATGTTCATCATATGGAAACTAGACCCTTACTTGTAATATTGATCTCATGAGGTATTCTAGTTTTTATGTATGTCTAGCCATGAAAAAAATCACACGCTATATAATTTAGCGGCGGCCACTCCTGGGAGCTATGCGCCGCTATAGCGTTGCTATAGCGCCGCTATAGCCGCGCTATAGCACCGCTATAGCGCCGCAGCGTGAGATAGCTGCTCACGCTATATCACCGCTATAGCGCGCTATTTATATACAGCCAGGCAAAAAAATAATAAATAGTCCAAACAAGCAACATATTCATAGTTTCATACTTCCATACAGTCTAAACATCCATAAGGTTCAAATATTCAGTAGCTAACATGAAACAACAATAACGGAGGGTACTCTAGATTAGGGTTAGGGGGCTCAAGATGGGCCTAAATCTGACTCTGCCTCGTTTTTTTGTCAGCACATGAAACAGCAATAGCGGCGCTATAGCACGCTACAGCGGCAATAGCGCGTATAGCGTGAAAATGCAAGATATCGTCGCGGCGAGCTATCTGGGATGCTATTAGCGCGCTATAGCGGCAAAATAGCGCGCTATTTTTTTCGTGAATGTCTAGTTACTAATGGTGCTAAGGATGGTATAATGGTGCACTCTGATTGGTATCACGCTTCAAAGGTCCATCTCTTATACCTTAGCATCATTTGGTAGAAATTATCTCCTACATTTCCTATCTAAGCATATGTGCAAAGCTACAATCCAAACTCTTAGCACATATGTAGGGGGAGCAATTGCTACCATATGGAGTTCACAAAACTTGTCCATATCCTTTACACATGGTAAATATGCTTGGGCAAGCAACATAAATTCAATTGAATCTTATTTCATATCTTTGTGTAAGGGTTGTCATCAATTACCAAAAAGGGGGAGATTGAAAGCTCTAGTTTGGTTTTAGTTAATTGATGAAACCCTAAGTGCTAACCTAGTTTATCAAAGTGGTCATGAGATAGGTAGCACTATTCCAAGTGTTGAAGCAATGACGAAGATCATGACAATGGTGATGGCATGGTTATGATCAAAGGCTTGAACTTGGAAAAGAAGAAAGAGAAAAACAAAAGGCTCAAGGTAAAGATATAAAATGTAGGAGCCATTTTGTTTTAGTGATCAAGACACTTAGTGAGTGTGATCACATTTAGGATAGATAGCCATACTATTAAGAGGAGTGAAACTCGTATCGAAATGCGGTTATCAAAGTGCCACTAGATGCTCTAATTCATTGCATATGCATTTAGGATCTAGTGGAGTACTAACACCCTTGAAATTTTTTTGTGAAAATATGCTAACACATGTGCACAAGGTGATACACTTGGTGGTTGGCACATTTGAGCAAGGGTAAAGAAGTTAGAGGTGAAATAGAGTTGGTCGCAAAGATGCTGGCGTTGGTCAACTGACTGGACGCTGGGTCGCTAAGCGACCGGATGCTAAAGGGATACGTCTGGTCATGTTGTCGGTCAGCACAGCTAGTAGTCATAGTGTGACCGGACGCTGGTAGGGTCCGGTCGAGCATGACCAGACGTGTTCGGTCAGCTAAAGTCGGTTTTGGAACCTTACTGTAAATGACCGGACGCTGGTGTTCAGCGTCCAGTCAACTCAAGCGTAGTGTCCGGTCAAGACTGATGACCGTTGAAGTTAGGACATGTGGCTGACTGCGAGCGACCGGACGCTGGGGGCTCAGTGTCCGGTCAACTGACCAGAGCATCCGGTCAGCCCGCGTTGTGCCCAGTGAAGGGGTACAACGGCTCTATTTTGTGGGGGCGTCTATTTAAGCCCCTTGGCCGGTTGAAGCTCATACTCTTGCACATTTTCATTGACATAGCAATCTTGTGAGCTTAGCCAAAGCACTCCCACTCATCTCCATCATTGATCCATCATCTTTATGAGATTGGGAGATAATCCAAGTGCATTGCTTGAGTGATTGCATCTAGAGGCACTTGGTATTCGTGTTGCGCTGCAGATTTCGCTTGTTACTCTTGGTGGTTGCCATCACCTAGATAGCTTGGTGTAGTGGTGGAGGATCAGCACGAGTTGGTGATTGTTCATGGCCACCTTTGGTGATTGTAAGGGGAGTTGTACCTTCCCCGGTGGAGTGCCGAAAGGTAACTCTAGTAAATTGCTCATGTCATTGAGTTACCTCACTTGTGGGGAGGTTCTTGCGGTGTCCAATCATGTGGATGAGGTTTGTGAAACACCTCTTAGCCGCCGAACCACCAATTGTTGGTTGACACAACGGGGACGTAGCGTGTTGGCAAGCATGTGAGCCTCGGGAGAAAATCAATTGTCTCTTGTCATTTGCATTCTCCCGGTGATTGGCTTAATCTTCATCTTATGATTGGTTCATTCCTCTATATGGCGGTATAATCATCCTACTCACTCATTTATATTTTTGCAAACTAGTTGTGACAAGCTCTTTAGTGTAATTAGAATTGAGAGCTTGCTTTGTTGTTTTAAGTTCATCTAGTGGAGCTCTTTAGAGTAGCAAGTTTGAGAGCTCTTAGTGAGTAGTAACATTGCAAGTTGTGTGCCTAGTAATCATTGCAACTATAATTGTTGGATAGGTGGCTTGCAACCCTTGTAGAGCTAGAGCAAGTTTGCATTTCACCTCTTGTCATACTAATCAAATTGCTCTAGTTGATTTGTAGATTTTTAAATAGGCTATTCACCCCCTCTAGCCATACTAGGACCTTTCATAGTTGCACCGCACCCGCCATGGTCAGCGCCGTGAGCGCGGTCGACAGCCCCATCCGCCCTGCAATCGGCAGCGGTATTGCCACCATTGCCGATTGCTCTGTGACCCCCAAAGGTGTCCCTTGAGCCCCCGCATCTGCCCGTCCTACCGAGGGCACGGGTGCCACCGTGGGTAGTGCCTGACTGACCGACAACACAGTCACACTGGCGCTGCTCCCACCTTAGATAGGCGTGATGCCAATCGATGGCTGCCGCCTCACTTGAAGGGCGACACTCTTCTTTGGCACCAACACCAAGGATTATGCTTCCTCTCAACATTGCAAGAGACAAAAAGCATAAGTCATGATGAAATCTGATCGAAATAGGAAAAAATAGAGGAGCCAATAACTCACCTCGGCGCCATCAGGCGGTAGATACGTTTGGGGGGTGAACCCCCCGACCTCTGCTTCGCCTTTTTGGGGCGAGGCCGTTTCGAGCCTGTCCCCTACTCCTGGGTAGAGGGGCTCGCTCCCCTTGGATCTTGGGGCACGACGGCGGAGCCACCCACCTCTGCTATCACCTTGGGCGTGGTAGTAGAGCTTCCCTCCCCTATTGGCTCCTAGGGTAGGCTAACGGTACAGCCCATCTTCGCCGGCTCCCCAAACATGCCCTCCCTTCCATGGAATAGGAAGGGTCCCGACTCCTGTAAGGACACCTGTCAGCACATCCTCATTCTCCAGGTCATCCCACTCGATGTCCTTGACTAACTCATCATCGTCTCCATCATCATCATCACCATCGCTGTCAGTGTCCTCCCTTCGCTCCCACGCTTACAACTTCCGCTGCTTCTTCTTCCTCTTGTCCTCCTTTGCCTTCCTCAGCCGCTCGCCCTCGACGTGATTCACCGCCCTCATTAATGAATCCCTCAGAAATAGCGCCGAGTGATCCATGAAGATGAGGTCTCTTGGCTGATCCCATCCCTCTCAAAGTTAGTATCAAGGGGTCAGGAAATCAATTGAAGAGGACGTATGAGGAGGGAAAACTTATGAAGACAACATGGCCTAGTTCTGGCCGCATCAGAGGATGTCCCAGCACTGGGTAGATGAAATCAAGGGGGGCGCCCACGTCATCTCGCAAAGGCTCCATCACCTCCTTAATGCATTGCGCGGCCTCGGAGTGAGGGAACGATCCCTCGGTAGTTGTCGTTCCATTGAACGATGCCTTGGGCTCCATCGCGTACTATGGGAGCGGGCGCATCATCAACGGCGCCACCCTCCTTGCATGGTAGGCCCCGATGATGCCTGACCCCTTTAGGCCGCTCTCCTTGAGGATGTGAATGGCAGTGATGTGGTCCCAGATCTTCTTCTTGTCTTTCTCCAGAATGAACCACTTCCTCCATGACTCCGGGGCCTCTTCGATTAGGCGGCCGGTCAACTCTGGCAGAGGGGCGACGACTTCATTCTTGAGATAGAACCACTGCAAATGCCACCCCTTATTGGACGTTGATAGCCGCATTCATGGGTACTCGTTGTAACACCCCTGGTGTTACGAGCTCGTTTAGCATCGCGATTTAGGCCTAAGTCAAATATTCAAAACGAGTCTCTTGGAATTTTTAATTTAAAATATACTTGATGTGATAAGTGAATCCGGTGACCTAGTTTTATGGACTCGAATCAACGCCAAGTTAAATTGCTCAGTACGTAAAGATATTTAGGAATGTTCAAAAATGATTCTAGCGAGTAAAGGGCGAATGGTTTGTTCTATTAGATTAAGCATGAAAAACAATTTTTATAAATAAAATACGATATGACTAGTATATTTTACTTAAGTAAAAACCCAGAGCATGATTTTTGTTGCATTTAAAATATCGAATAACAAACTTTAGTGCTTTAGCCGTGTTTGAAAATATAAATAGTCGACTTAGGAAATAAATAATTGAGAGCTTAAATAATAACGCGCCCCACCTAACTTGCCGGTACGATGCGCGTGTTGATGGATGAGTTGACTAGGCTGCTACTGCCGCATACTGCATTGCTTGTTTTCCCTTCCCCGCTACCATTTTTGTCGTTTCTGCCTCTTGACGTGCTCTCTGTTGTCTGCCGTGGCTGACGAGCAAAAATTTCAAGTCCCGACGCGCCAAGGCAAGTCAGGCCGAGTCACCTCCGTGTCGGCAGGGCTGCTCACCTCTCTCTCTCTCACCCTTTTCTTTTTCTGCAACCGAGAGCTGGCGTCCTAGCTCTAGTCCATTTGTCCGTCACGCATTGCTTTTTCCCCTCCCTCTCCCTTCCTACTGTGCTGAGGAGGAGGCGCCCTAGCCCAGGAGCGCCATTGCTGGGCCACCGTCCCTGCTTCTCCCTCCCTCCCTTTTCCACTGCCACCGAGGCCTAGCTGCTACAGCCATGCTCTGAAGTGGCCGCTGCCTGAGCCATGCTCACTTTTGCCCTCTATGCTGCTCCTACCGCATGGCCTTGTCGTACCACCACCGGTCCTCCCCACGCATGCCCCTCGGTCCCACTGCTATCCGTAGCTCCACACCGCACCACCGCCGCCAGGCTGCCATGCCGCATCCGGCCACCCGCGCCCCTTGACTGCTCGCCCTTCTCACCCGTGCCGCATCTCCTTCACCAACTACTACCACGAAGGCATGCCGTGCCCCCACCGTCATAGCATCCCACGCGCGACTCCCTCCCTGCTCCTCCATCGCTATGCAGCCGCCTGAGCTGCTGCCTCGGTCATTGGCGTACGCCATGCCCACTGCTCCGCAGAAATCGCCATGGCCATGCCCGCCATTGCAGTGGCTCGCGTTGTCGCCTTGGCCTGCTACTTGGCCACCACAGCGCCTTGCCGCCACTATGCCTTGCCGCCGATGCCGAGGACCAGCACCTCTATGGCCACACCGTTGCCCTGCCCTTCGTGCATGTGCGCGAGCGCGCGTGCCATGTGGCCGCGCCGGACCTCGGCTCCACGGTGTTGTTCCCTTCCATGCGCCTCCTCTACGGTCCACGTGCCATGGCCATGCCGGTGCTCCGCCGATGCGTGCGTGTGCATCGAGCCTATAGCCACCCAAACCTTGGAGCACTGTCTCATGGTCCGCTGCCGCCGTTGTGCCCTGCTGGCTGTCGGCGCTTGTGGTGGGACCACCACGAGACGCATCCAGTGAAGCCACAACCACAACTAGTGCGCCGTGGCCACCCTCGCTGCCCCTGCACACCGCCTCCGTCATCGCCGGCCATCACCCATGTCGAATCGGCCGCCGGCCATTTCCTCTGCCCGGCACTGCTCTGCTCCTAAGTAGGGTTGGACTCGAGTGTAAATAGAGATAGTAGTAAGGTCCTAGGTGCGATAATCATGACTCAATGGAATAGTAGCAATGGTAGCATATTAAATAGATAGAAGCTTTGGGAAGTTTTTGCAAAACCGTCACTATGCACTGGGCTTGCCCAGCTGGGCCGGCCTGCCGGCCCACGCCTAGGCCACGTGTGCGCGCTGTGCGCTTGGGCCGCGCCCTCTCCATGCATGGGCTGTCTACTTTGGTTGCTGGGCTGTCATGTGCCTGTCCGCCTAGGCTACGGCTGCCTGCGCGCGCCGTTGGGCCAAAGTGATTGGCATCGGCCCATTTCAATTTGTAGAGCAGTTTCTAAGTTAGCTTTTAAGGTAAATTGTAAAATTGGTAGTAAATCATAGATACATCATAAAAATACCAAATCAGTTTTGTTGAGTTCCAAAAATCATGATCTATCTAATAGTGTATTTTGTTCACATAGATTCGGTATATTTTTAGGGTTGCTCTAATTATTTTAGCATGCTTAATATTGATAAAAGGTGAACTTGTAGGAATTTCCGTGATAAATCGATGATAGTGTTAACTCTAAAAATTTTATAGTAAGTTACTAATATCATTATCTGTTCACTTTAATTTTTATAGCTCTAGAATAATTAGTTTGCTAAATAGATAATGATGCCCTATTTTGAATAAAGATTAAATTGATATAATAGAATAAAGAAACAACTTGGGTTCGTATAACTAAAACTTTGGTTGGGAAGTAACGCCTGATTCGACAACATGGATATGTAGACTAGCGTGTTAGAACCATCTCGTTAGCTTGTGAAGGGTAATCAGATTTCTAAGCATTTCAGCTATCGTCGATTATTTACATCTATGCATTTGCATCAATGCATATTATATAGGTACGATGATGGATCAACGGATCAATTGAAGGATGATTGGGAATCCAAAGATGGTGTAATGGTATTCTCTCCAGGAGATGATGCAATGTGATTTCTATTCAGATGATGGTGGATGGTCGGAAGATGCAAATACTAACTTTTAATATATCTTACTTAGGCAAGCCCCGGTGCATAACCCCTACTCTTTTGCAGTTTAAATTATATTTGTGCATTAAGTTTTAAGGAGTTGAATGAAACCCACTTGCATATATATATATATATATATATCTTTATCCTATGAGTCTTACTAGTATGACATGATCGGGTAGATTGCTATGCTACAGGACTCCGGTAGAAGTTGAGTGATTACCTGTCACTCGCGAGAGATAGGGAATATATTGTTGGATTATTATCACTTGGAAAATATAAATGGTGGAAAGGAAAAATGGTGACTGGGCAAGGATATGGTTTGGGTATTGGTGGGTGTAAGAAGTTGTGTAGCCGTGAACGCGGGGCATGGCTTGGTTACACTGCTTTCGCTGTTTGTGTCGGTTAAGGACCGATCGTTGCATAAGCCATTGAGGCAAGTCACAGACTTATTATCCTGAGCACATACTTGGGTATGGGCGCTTAGAAGACTTGTTGCTCTCTTGTCTTGGATCTGGCTCTTTCCGGACCGACTATTAGGGTTTTTTTGGTGGAGGAGGTCCCTACACCGCACTAAGTCCAGGACTTAGGGGTGGGGGATTGGAGTCCTAGTTTGGATAGGGACCTGGACACCCAGGACAGGAGGGTGATGGGTTGGTCCTACTTGTGCCTTGGGTACAAGTGGGGCATGTATTTTTGGGGTACCCAGCTAGGGGCATTGATTCACAAATCACCGGGTGATCCGGTATAGCTTGTTTTGTGTCTAGCACCGTAGTAAGAACTGAAAGATGAACGATGGAAGATGGAAAAAGGAAATTTGATTGGTTACCGCCTGCTTGAAAGTAGCACAGGTGCTTACATAGAATGGTTAGTCAATGAACCAATGCGGCTATTAATAAAAATTGAATATAAGGACGCATGTTTAGTAATGCTTCCTACAAATGCAATCAACCCACAAGCCAGATAACCTTGCATATCCTTGGAGTCTTTTCTTTCCTCCTATCGGGTAAGTCTTGCTGAGTACAATTGAGTACTTAGGGTTTTATTTCCCTTGTTGCAGGTGACAGGTGGATGCTATAGCTGACCCTTGTGTGTGGATTCCTCCTGGTGGGCTCAGAGAGGATTTCCTTACGCTGCGATCGTAGTGTTTATTTATAACTCTCACCAAATATTTTTATAAATGAAAGTTTCATAATCTGTTATCATAGTT
Organism: Miscanthus floridulus; assembly: GCF_019320115.1. Taxonomy (NCBI): domain Eukaryota; kingdom Viridiplantae; phylum Streptophyta; class Magnoliopsida; order Poales; family Poaceae; genus Miscanthus; species Miscanthus floridulus. The sequence goes on along the minus strand of NC_089583.1, from coordinate 94,336,129 downwards.
TATATATCAATACTTCATCATGTCATGATTAGATATTTATTTCCGCTGTGATTCTGATCACATGTTTATATTCTGCTATTCAATTAAATTGCTTATAACTCTGATAATATGATTACATTCCGCTATTGTAATAATAAATGTTATACTCTGATATTGTATTAAAAGTGATGTAAGAAATGGTTAAAGAATGATGTAAGCTTTATTCTCTCATCTATGATCCTGATAGCAAAAATGTGGATTTTTAGGTTCTCCCCTGGGGTGTGCCCGATGGAACCGAGTGATTTAGTGTTCTCCCCCGAGTGCTTAGTGTCTAATAGAAGACAAGCACTCCCAGGAGGTATTAGATTAGGTGGTTCTGCCACACTCGTGGACCTAGTTGTTCCAGAGTTGGATGCTGACACACCCCATCGGCATGTCTAATTCCTACCTGCCGCTCTTCTCCCTCTTCTTCTAGAGGGTGACGGCAAAGAAGTACCTCCACGGATCGAAGTGGGGGCTGATCCCTAGGAATCCCTCACACATGTGCCATGTGCTGGATCCCATTGGGATTGAGGTGCTGCAGCTCGATCTTGTAGTAGTGCAGCAGCCCCCGAAGAAATCTATGGGCGGGGGTCGTGAACCCACGCTCATGGAAGTGGGCGAACGACACCACATAGCCATCGAGCGGCGATGATAGATCCTCCTAGCTGGGCAGCAGCCATTCCTCGGTCGAGGTCCCTGTGCGGAGAAGACCATGATAGATGAGGCCCTCCATGTTGGAAGGTGATGTTAGAACTACACCATGGGTCCATTGGAGGTGGGGATGGTTGGATGCGGGCTCGACGGTGGGGGGATGCAGAGATGGGGAACCCTAGGCGATTAGTGGTGGTAGTCATGGCTATAGAGGCAAGGATGCAAGGTATGGAACCCAGGGGGCGAACCCTTTGGTTTTATAAGGGCGATGGGTGCGAGGAAACCAACCGCCCACCTAGATCTCCGTGTCTGCCATGATCAGCCACAATGTCTCGCCATGGGAAGTACGCATGCAATCTCTGTCCGTCCCCTCGAAAAACTTGCTAGATGTTTCGCCTCTCCGGATGGGCCATGACTTGTCACAAGTAAGAGGAATACTAATAAAAAACACCTCTATGGCCCACCTGGCCTAGGAGTTCGAAGGTTGGCCCATCGATGGATTCGACAACCGCTTCAACGCCCTTAGAGTAAGGGATCAGCCCACAAGCGGCCAGTACCCAGGCGCATGAGCACCATGGGCATCCTAGCCCACGATTGAGTCTCAGCCAGGTATGATCCATGGTTTTTGCCTAAAAAAGGCAGAGAGCCCTTAGGACCGGTCGAACGGACCTGAGAACTATATGGATTGACCGCTTGGAATCTAAAGTCGATCACGAAGCTGACCCTAGCCAGATCCCCATGAACGGGATGACAGGACCCCACTCGAACTAGCCAGATAACAACTCACCGAGCACCATGGCTCGTCCATAGATGAAAATTAGGGCATGGATCATCCCTTCGGTTGTAGAAACCATTGATGGGGTGATAATCACAAAGGCAAGTCAACCTTCGACCAGACCCCAGCTATGCGTAGGGGCTCAAGGTAAGTTGGACTCGCAAGGAGACCGAATGTGAGGTCAAAAATTGGACCCCCATGGGGTCAAAAATCAGGAAAGACCTTTTCCAACCCACCAAAATCTCACGGCCATACCTGCGAAGGGTCCGACCTTGACGAGAGGGAATCACCATCCCTAGGACATGCCGTGGGCAACAAAAGAAGGCCAAGGCCCTTAGAGTCCCCCATTTAGAAAAACCTCCAAAGGAGTATTCTACTCCTCCGTAGGCTCGGGGGCTACTGTCGGGGACCAATACTAGGGTACCCAAAGAGGAGCTAATAACTATCAATATTGATTCGTCCGAGCAGTCAAGAGCACGACTACAGCTCCAACCGACCCCTAGGTGTGCAAACTCCACCTCGCCCAACACCTAAGGGTGGCTTTGTCTCACCCGACCCCTAAGGGTGGGCTCCACCTCACCCGACACCGAGGCCATGGGCTCTGCCTCGTCCGACCCCTAAGGGTGGCTCTACCTCACTCGACCCATGAGGGTGGTTCTGCCTCGCTCGACCCCTAAGGGTGGCTCCGCCTCGCCCAACCCCTGAGGGTGGCTCCACCTCACCCAACACCATGGCCATGGGCTCTGCCTTGCCCAACCCCTGAGGGTAGCTCTGCCTCGCTCGACCCCTAAGGGCAAGCTTTGCCTCGCCTGAGACCGAGGCCGTGGGCTCCACCTCACCCGACACCGAGGCATCGGGCTCCGCCTCACCCAACACCTGAGGGTGGCTCTGCATCGCCCAACCCCTGAGGGTGGCTCCGCCTCGCTCGACCCCTAAGGGTATCTCTGCCTCGCCCAACACCGAGGTCATGGGCTCTACCTCGCCTGACACCAAGGCCATGGGCTCTGCCTCGCCCGACCTCTGATGGTGGCTCCACCTCGCTCGACCCCTAAGGGTGGCTCTGCCTTGCCCAACACCGAGGCCACATGCTTCACCTTGCCCGACCCCTGAGTGTGGCTCTACCTTGCCCGACCCTTGAGGGCAGGCTCTACCTCGCCCGACACCGAGGCCTTGGGCTCTGCCTCGCCCAACCTCTAAGGGATGGCTCCACCTCGCCCGACCCTAGGGTTTGTGCTCCACCTCGGCCGACCTCTAGGGAGGAACTCCACCTCACCCGAGCCTAAGGCCAAGAGCTCTGTCTCACCCGATGGAGACCCATACCGCCGCCGACCACTCTAGGTCCAAGCGTATGGGCCTGGGTCAAAGCTCTGACACTAAGAAGGTGACTGGCATGCCCCGATATAACCTGTGGCTATGATGGGCCATACCTAAGGATTTACATCAGGAACAGCATTGGGCGAATCGGTGCTGTTCTATCTAACCCTCTTATGAACACTGATAGGCACATCAGTTCACCATAACGTCTGCGCATGGCACCAGTGATGGACAGGGCCATGATGTGAAGTTGTCCCTATTGACATCTATAGGGTCAGTGGGACCCGCATAGAAGAGAAGGACCTGGCGATCCTAAAGGACTTCTTCTCCTTATGATTCTCCTTTTTCCCCTCCACTATAACCCGTGCTTTCCCTTGGCCTATAAAAGGGAAAGCAGGGCATCCCATTATCAGGAATCAAACCAACGATCGCAACACATCGCATCAAACCATTGTACTCAAATCCGATCGATCCACCAAACCCCAAATGCGCAGCCAAGCAGCGATCGAGCTCTCGGCACCCTTTCATTCCTTCCATTATAGACTTGGGACCTATCCCTCTCTCGGCCATTTGTAACCCCTACTATGACCTTTTAGTGCTAATAACACGAGTAGCTGCAACAAACTGGATGTGGGGACATTCTGCTCGAACCAGTATAAACCTTGTGTCCTCTTAGCACACCATCCAAGCCAGACGTGCAATATTAGAAATTTACTCATTTGTGTTTACTCGAAACACCGACAGGTAGTAGCACTAGAAACGATTGTGAAATCCCCAACCTTCATGACAAAATTTGGTAGCTTGGAGAAGTTGGATTTTAGCCAACCAAGCACACCATAAGCTGACGAATCAGAGGGAAGAGGAGGGGTAACCGCCCCAAAACTTGCTAATATAGTTGTATATATTTCAGCAGTAGACAAATATAGAGCCTTCATGTCATCCAGACGTTTGTTCAGAAGCTCCACCTGCGTGGCCAAAGCACTGCTAGACTCCTTCGCATCGATCTCCTTACAGAGACAGTCAGTAGTATCAACAGCCTTCTCAGCCTTCCCTAGTGCAAGCTGCTCGACAGCCTTCATCCCGACAAGAGCCTTGTCTAGGGATTACACCTTTGCTTTCAAATCATCAATCTCCTTATGAGAAGAGTGAAGGGTGGCAACCTCAGCTGCCAGATGTTTCTTCTCCTCTTCCACCACTTCAAGCTCTTTCTTGAGGGCCTCAATCGCTAGGTTACGATCCACAACCTCCTGAGTACCACGCTCCTCAAGAGCTTTTGCCTGATGATGCCCCTGCAGAACGCAACTCAGCAACAAAAAGAAGAAAATAAGTAAAACCAAAAGACAAGTAACACATTATGCTCCAAATTATAACACAACAACTTGAAGTAATCCACATTTTGAAATGATGGCGCATCTGACCTATACAGAGGCAAGACATAAGCAAAGTAAGAAGAAAAAAATCAAGAAGGCAGAAAGTTCCAAAGCAACCTCCTATTCTGTATAAATATTATTGAGAGCCTCTGCCCACCCACTTATTGTGTTAGAGGAGCTTCCACTTGAAAAAAATAATGAGTGGGCTCAGTTATCTAAGACACAATGAAAAATTTAAACAGACAATAAGAAAAAAAAACCAACCTTCACCATCGGCACGACCAGGCACCGAAGGACCGCAACAAAATAACACCCCCTTTTGCAACGCATATATGTGTTGCTAAAAGTCTATATATGTGTTGCTAAGGTCTATACCAATGCATTATTATGCGTTGCTAGAAGTGACGTTGCAAAGGTCTTGTTGGGTTCATAAACCCAGGTCCCTTATGGACCAGCTTCCCAAAAGCTCGACCCAACAAACAACGTTGTAAGGAGCACGCAACTCATGGGCCAGCCAAAATACCTAGACAACAGGCTAGAAGGATGATCGAATCTTCAACCGAAAGGCTTAGCCAAGGAGGAACAGTGCTCGCTTCCAACTCTAGCCCACCTCTCCGATCGGAGCGCTCGCTTTGGTCTCCGGCCCATCTCCGAACGGCCTCTCTGATCGAAAGGCCTAGCCCAAACACCACTTCTGACTCTAACCCGCTTCTCCTACTGGGGATGCGCCGAACCCCTGCTTACAACTCCTCTATGGCTGATGCGATCAGAGCTGACTAGGACCAACCAACCGGAGAACGCCCGCTCGACAAGGACCAGGAAATAGATGGAGAAGATAAGGCAGGACACTCAAAGTCAACCAAAATACCAAGGACTGTACCTTTTACACTTGTAGGATAGTACCCTATGACCTCCCTAGCATGACAGAGCCCAAGCAGTGTTGTAGGCACCGACATTTTTCCTATAGTGTTGTGGGCGCCATTAGCTCCCACACTAGACAAATATGGTAAGGCTCCCCCTACGTGCCTCTGAGGCATTGATAGTGTTGTGGGCGCTGTCATTTACCTATGCCAGGCGAACATGGTAAAACCCCCTACATGCCTCTCGGTAACAATAGTATAGCGGGTACCAACATCTGTCATACCTAACGAAGATGACGCAACCTCTCACGTGCATCTAACATTCAATAGTCTTGTGGGCGCCTACCATCATCTTGTACCCATCGGCTTGGGCAGCAAGACTTAGCAGCAAACGTACTCCCTCTCTCTCACTTGTAAAGCCATTCCCTTCATCTATAAAAGGGGATGCGCTCTCTTCCAACGGGGATAGGTTGATTCAGATCGATCAAGTTCACTAGTACACAATAGCAGAACCACCTGGTTCAAACCACGAGCACACGCTCGAACACATAGCACATAGCGGAGCTCCCGTCGCTCTTAGTCCCTCTGACCAGAGTCCGACCGGATGTCTTATACCCCCCATCTTTCTCCTTCTCGTTTGTAACCCCACTGCAAACTTTGAGCACCTAAGCTCAGGAATAAAGTCATAGACTGACTTAAACTGGGCGTAGGGCATGTTGCCTGAACTAGTATAAACCCTGTGTCATTGAGTGCTAGGCCACCTCTGATCACAACGTATGGGAAAACTACAAATATTTACATGTTGGTCACTTTCTACACCGATAGTTGATGTCGTCCTTAGGGAAGACGTTGTATGTTCAACACTTTTGGTCATCGGATGGCCCACTTTTCCGCCACCTTCGCCATGATGGGCTCAAGAGATATGACTCGCTTTGGTTTACTGGAGTTTCCCACACTCCCACCTATTAGGATGCGGGTTCCACCCATCTCCGAGCCATCCCAGGCCTTCCTCTTTGGAAGCCTAGGATTTGTCGCCAACCGGCTCTGCATACTACACCTCCATGAGGAGGCACTCGTTCTGGCGCCCGTCGGAGGGGCACCCTCCATCGGCTCTGGGACGCATGACGACTACAATGACGAGGCGCTTGTGCTTCATTCCGAGCAAACTCTCTGCTCAAACCCCACTGTGAGTAATGTAGATGCTGTTATTTACTTGCTCTTCTCTATCTTCCACCGATTATCCGAAGGGACCCCAGTTGTCCTCCGCCACGGACTACCATGCGACCGGTTCCCCTATGGCCTCGCATCCCCCATGCATGCATACGCCTGAGGGCTTCGAAGGATGTCGGCGCTGCCCCCTCTCACGTCTGAATTCATGGGGATGGCGAGCCATGCTCCCACCTGTTTCCTCGACCTCATGGATGACGATGTTCAGAGTGACAGCTCCAGCATCAGTGACGTGGTGCCTAGCCACCGTCCATCCTAGGAGTGCGCTATGGTGGATGCTCTAGTATAGCCACCGGTGGTAATAGAGTCCTTGCACACTCACACCCCTTCGAACCGTCGTGCGAAGACCCCTACGCTCACACGGGAGCACGACGAGGAGTTACGACAACAGCGGCTGAACCAGCCTCTGACTGCGCCAGCATGCTTGGCGCACCCCACTGCGCCCTGTGTGCATAAACTGGTGAGCCACACCCAGGGTCATGCCCATCGGGCCCAGCACAACCCCATGGATGGGGGGAACGATCCCCCATAGTTTGCTCGGGCCAATCAGACCATCGCCGATGCGGCAATGCTTCTGCGTGGTCTTCCAGAGCTGAGCGACCCCTAGGAATAGGCGATCCACCGAAACCTCCGGGCACTGGTGGAGACCATCACCGTTCAATAGGCGGAGAGCTCTGAATCGCTACACTGACTTGTGGCCTCTCTCCCCACCATGGGAGTAGGGACACACCTGACAAATCGCTCCATCCACTCACCCCTATAGCCATCGAGCATGGCATAGGAGGCCGCATCTACGCCTCCTCTTAACTTGGCAACCACTCCACACTGACCGTCTATACATGAGTGCATCAGGCCGAACCAAGACGCTCGCAGCGTCATCAGCAACCGGAGTCCCATGCCAGATGGCCTAGGACCATGGGCCTTTGTACGACGCATCCAGAGAGCGCCGCTGCCCACCATGCTCTAATGAAGGCTGAAGCAAAGGCAAGGCCAAGTGCCAGGATTAGGATGAGGGCCCCTCCATGTAGAGGGAGAAAAAGAACAGAAAAGATCACCGCTAACCGGTCAACTCCGCGTTGGTCGCCATGGCCGATCACACGGGCAAGCAGCCCTAGCAGGACCTTCCAGTCCAATTCAATGAGCTCATGGAGAGCCCGTGCACCAACCATGCCTACCCCGTCAAACAGCTCCACAAAGACTATGAGCTCCTCTAGCGCCTTCTGCGGGCCAAAAGAAGAAAAAGGCAAAGAAGCAACGGCCAAGAAAGGGGGCGTAGCGGGCAAGGATCTGAACGACTGAAGGTCAAGGTGATCTGACCAGGACAGCCTACTGATTGAAGGATGACAACTGATGACATTCTCACCTAGTGCTTGGAACAGCTATGTCGTTTCTTCCCCTAAAATTCAGTCTTACCATCGTTTACTTAACGTTTGCTCCTATAAAAGCGCCCCTAACCCAAACACTTTTGGCCCAGGGTCGCTCAGGGGGATCCACGGGGGTGCACTACTACCTCTCTTTACGTTTACTATCATATGGTAAAACTCCTTCCTACCTAAACAAAGGGGTAGTTTGTTCCTTTAAATTACCTTACATAGCTTTGCTTTAAAATATTCTGACCGGTCGCACCCTGCCTCTACCTACGGTTACAAGTAGCTGAGCTTCGTGGGCCACGCCTGGGCTCCTAAGGTTGTAGCCTATGGGATGAATGGGCAAGTACAAAAAAGAAAGAATAAAAAATAAAATTATGCTAAGGTAAAACTATTGAACGAATGGGACAAGCTTCCCCGAATGGAGTGACTCCATCACAAAAAATGAAACCGATTGTAGTCGTTAAGTACATAAGAACATTTACACAGGGGCTCCCCCATGAACTTAACTTTTTACATCTGCTAAACTACTTATACTTTACAAGCTATTAGGGCTGCCTGACAGCATCTGCTATCGGTACGACCGACGAAGGCACGGGCAGCTCACTCCCTGGCTGGATGACATTCGGCTGGGTTGAAGGCAGGGCGATGTCCACTTCTGACCTAGGCTCCACGCCATTCGTAGGCTGGGTGATGTCCCCCTGATGCACGCTTCTGGCCATGTCCTCACGATAGGCATCCATCACCCACTACATAGAGACTTGCTTTGCCACCAACCTTGTGTGTGGCAGCAAGCTCTCCCCAAGCGATTGGATGTCCACCATGCTTAAGCCATCGGCAAACCTATTGTAGATAGTGGCGAAGTCTAGGTCTAGGTGGTACATTGCCACTGAAGTCAACACCCCCGATGCTCCGTAGAATAGCCTATGTGTGATGAGGGCTCGAACCTCATCCGAAACCTCCGCTAGCTGGATGGCGGGCACGCTAGTACTTGGCGCCAACCCAAAGACCTCTGAGACAACAAGCTGGGCAACATTGCGGATCTGGTCAAGTTCCCCCTCGAGAGCACATCGCTCTTCAAGGGACTTGGCCAGTGCCTCTGCATTTTGTCCAAAGGTCACCTTGGCCATCTCCAGGTCCCACTCCAACAATTCCATCTTTCCACCCAACTCTGGAAAAAGGACGACAAGCTCAGAATCAAACTAAAGGAAGAAACCAACACATCAAAAGCAGAAAAGGTACTTACTGAGGTGGGTGTTCTCGAGGACAAAGAGTCCCTCTGCCTACCGGGTCACCTGCTCACATAGATGGGCGTTCGCCTCCTCCGTCCCTATTACTCAGCCTCGAAGCACGAGCACTTCCTGGTCTACTTCCGATCGGGCCTTTCGCTCTGACTCCAAGGCCTTTCGTGCCGACTCCAGGGCATTTTGCTCTGACTCCAGGGTGTTCTGCTCTAACTCAAGGGTCTCTAGGGATCTTTGGAGCACTGCCTCGGTGTCCGCTAGGGATTTCTGTAGCTCTGCCTTGGCCTCCACCTGGCGGGCCTTCGCCGCCTCAAGCTCCCGCTCAGTGGCGGTCGCCCGCTCCACCGCGAGCTGCTCCGCAGTCTACGCCTCGGTCGCCTCTGTCGCCCAGTCCTGGGACTTGCGGCAGGAGGACTCCAGCTGATGCTCAAGCTCGCCCATCTGGGTATGCTCCATCCGGAGGAAACGGGACTTGTGGCATGACATCTCCTGTAGACCCTACAAAAACAAGAAGCAAACATGCTGAGGCAACCAATGAGAGACCAAGGGGTCAAGGAAAAGCGTGGGAAACTCACCTCTATGGTGTGCTGTAGGTTGACCTTGACCAACTACTGGACAGACTTAACCTGCTCTTGGGCATCCTCAAGCTTCACCGACAGCTTGGCGAGATCGGAATCCATGGCAAGTCCTCTCCCCCTAAGCATGTCCCAGAGCTAACACTCCTATGAATCCCGAAGGATGAACTAAACCTTAGTCGGGTCCTCAGGATAGGGCCACACTAGGTAAGTCTCCTCCTAGCCCGCTAGAGGGTCGATCCTCCAACCAGACCAATGCTAGCTCCCGCGATGGCGCCAGTAGCTCCACCACGTCATCCACCTCATTGTCGGAGGGGATCTCCACCACCTCATCTTTGCAGGCCACTAGCAGATGTTCTAGTTTCGACCTAGCCTGTATCTCCCTGGCACCTTCGGCGCTGACCAGGATGGTGAGCCATGTAGCCCTCTGCCTAGCGAGGCAGGAAGCCTAGTCTCCCTCTCCTCTTTCACCATAGCTAGTGGAGGAGGGGCTGGGAGGGACACCTCTGACGTAGCCTCCGCTATCACCACCGGGATCGCCGCCAACACCATCGTCGCCAGCTGTCACTATGCTAGCAACCGACCCAAGGAGCACCACCCCCTAGAAGGGAAGGACTCACCACCACCACACTACTCTCCCTGCCGCTCACCACAGTGCACTACAAGGTGGGCCTCCAAACCTCCTGCATGGGAGTTAGGGCGATGCTCAACCCCGTCAGCGTCCGGCCGCTGTCAAAAAGCACAGGTCAGTCATACTCCAAAAAAGACTCAATAGCAAGATAAAAAAGAAACAAAGAAAGATGTACCAGGATGTAAGTGGTATGACTCTGAAGCCAAGACCCGACATCAAAGGGCCTGCAGGGCGAGGACCGCTCCCTGGGCTATGACCCATGACCCCTCACTTCAGCTAGAAGCAGAGTCGACCCAACCGGCTCCTGCCTGACCTATGAGTCACCACGACCTTCAGGATTGGGGCACTCTGATTGGAGCGGCAGGCGGGGCATCCTCTCGTAGTGAGTCGCGCACGTGGCACCAGGCCCCGGCGATGTGTGGGTACAAGCCCGCTCCTCGGACCACCTGGCTTGCTTGGCCGCATCCACGGTAGGTGGGGATGAGACCGGTGATGCCATCGAAGGGCACGGTAACCGCGTCTGCTTTGCACTCCCATTTGCCGGTGGCGTCCGCGCTCGCCGCATGCATCCTTGGCACGAGAACCACGGCGCGCCTCTCCGCCTCCTGCTCATTGCTAGCAGACATCATCATAGGGTCGCGATGCTCTGTCGAGGTCACAACGACCTCCTGGCTTTCCTCCTCCTCGGAGAAAATCATGTCATCCACCTCTGTGGGATCCTCCGACTCAAGCTCTGACTCGACGTCGCTCTTATTTTCCCCAGCCTTCACGTGCCGGGCGATCTCCTTCTCATACTTCCACCGAGCCACCTTGGCTTTCTTCTTCTTCTTGGCATCCGCCGCCTCCTTCTAGGTGGCCTGCCGAGCCACGCCCTCTGGCCCCTTCAGAAGGTGCGACCGGGACTTGTAAGCATCAAGTCCCTACAAAATAGGCAACTCAAAATAAAAAAAATAGGAAAGCAAAGGGGAAAAGAACACGGAGTTAGGAGAAGGGAGCATACCATTTTGGACACCACCGAGGCATTGAGAGGTCTAGGCTTTCCATCGACCTTCTCTTTGGGCTTCAGCTACAGCACATGGTCAAGGTGACTCTAGACCTCGTTGTTTAGCAGCTCCTCTGATGATGCACGATCAGGGTCTGATGGGCCGCCATAGTTCCACATTGACCGTGCCCTCTCCGCCAACGGAGCAACCCAACAACGGTAGAGGGTGTGGAACACCTGCTCCTCGTCAAGGTCATGCCGCATGACCTTCTGGAGCTCCTCCTCGATGATCTCCACCTTCTCCTCCTAATGGGAAGGGCCCCATGACCAACTATCCCGCCTCTCTAGCCTCCCACCGGTGAATGTCAGGAACAACACCTCCACTGGGTTCCTGATATAAAACCACTCCCCGTGCCACCCCCGGTTGGAGTCGCAGGGGATGTACGTGAGATACGAGCCCCCGCGCTTGGTTTTCTCTGCAGGGTGAAGCCCCCACTGACACGGCCTTGGGCAGATTCCCCACCGGCAAAGATCATCTAGAGAACAGCCGTCGGAAGAAATCCGCGTGTAGCTCTATCCCGAGGAAGGCCTCATAGACGGTGACGAAGTCGGCGATATGCAGCACCCCCGTCTGATTGAGGTGCTACAACTCTAGACCCCACTCATTGAGGAGCTCGCGTAGGAACTAGTGCACGGGGTATCCTAACCCACTGCTCGTGGAAGGCGAGAAAGGAAACCACCTCACTGGGCCGAGGTTGCGGGAACTCCTCCCTCCCAGTAGCCCTCCAGTGTGCCACCTCCTTCAGCGGTAGAAACCCCTTCACGGCGAAGGCCTCCAGCATCGATTCCCTCATAGTGGATGACCTTCAGCCCGACATTTCGCTCTAGGTTCGTGAATGAATTTGTGAGTTTTCTCCTCTCCCTCAGCTCTCTCCCTTTTCTCTCGTAGGAACCACCGCGGCTCTCAAACGCTCTTGGCAAGAAGGAAGATGAGAAGAGGTGGCAGATGAGGAATAGGCAAAGGAACAGGGCGAAAAGCCTTCTCCTTTCTCCTACTTAAGGAAAAGGGCACAATAGTTGGGGAAGGCACGCCGATTGGGGAAAGGCGAAACGATAGGCGAAAAACCCTCTCCCTTCCCCATTTAATGCAGATGGGATACGATGGGACGCGCCCTAACCGATGAGACACGCCCTGACCAACAAAACGGCACCTGATCAGATAGGACATGGCCTGGGTATGGCCCACCACTACCGCATGCTAGGCATAGGAACCAAAGCGCCACCACGTGCAGGCGGCTCTCCGCCTCCCTAGGCGGGACTTTGAAAAACCCAAACAATAGGATCTCCGCCAGGAGATACCATCGGGCTTCCTAAGTTGATTGAACGACTCAAGAAAACACTGAGAGATAGGTAAGGAGCAAAGGGATGCCCCATGTAGGCCATGCCGACTCCGTCATGAACGACGAACATGGGTCTCGGTCGGACATTTCTAATTGGAGCTCTTCAAACCCCGTCACTCGAGTCATCAAGATAACACTACCGACCCCAGCTATTTCTTTATATAATCATTCATACATTCATACACACATTCATTCCATACGCCCGTGCCCCCTAGATGATTCGAGCTAGGGCTCGAATCATCTAGGGCCCTCAGTTGTGCATTACATTCAAACATGCAGCGAAATGCATCACAATGCTCTGTGTTGCGTCACGAAGCGGCAGTTACCTCATTCAACATGAGCAACGACCGACCGAGGTTCGAAGGCTAGCCCAAGAAGGGCTTGAGGCCACATCGCGTCAAATAGAGCTAGGGGAGAAAACGCAGATGAGCCCCATGCGGCCCACACCCAGTCTGCCCCAAAGCAGACAGGGTAATCTCAACCTTCTCGTTTGATCCTAAACCTCTCGCCAAACCCATAGAATCTCCATCAAGGGGAGGCCAGTGGGCCACCCAGGTTGGTCTCCAGAACAACCCAGGCATTTGCCGAGTTACAGGTAAAGGAGTAGTGCCGACCCCATCACGAATGATGGACCCAGGATTCCACACGATCATACCCGTTAGCGAGCTCACTAAGCACGTCACTCAAGCCCGAGCGATCGAGGCAAGTGATAAAACTCAGCCCATCTGGTTGTGAGAAACTGAGGATAGGGTAACGCACAAAACTCAAAACTAACCCCTACCAAGCCCAATAGGGCTCGGGGCTCAAGACACCTAAAAAACTAACTGCCTCAGCTACACGGGCTGCATCGAGGCCATGATCCACGACTTCGACTCGCCCGATCCCATGGCGTGCACCGACGCCAGGATCCACAAGCTCCAACTCGCCTGATCTGACCGATCCCCAAAACTAACTGCCTTGGCTGCGCGGGCTACACCGAGGCCAGGATCCATGACTTTGACTCGCCCGATCCCACGGCACGCACCGACGCTAGGACCCATGAGCTCTGTCTCGATCGATCCCTAAAATAACTGCCTCGGCTGTGCGGGCTATACTGAGACCAGGATCCACGACTCTGACTTGCCTTATCCCACGACGCGCACCGATGCTAGGACCCGCGTGCTCCATCTCAACCAATCCCCAAAACTAACTGCCGCGGCTATGCGGGCTGCACCGAGGCCAGGATCCATGACTCCGACTCGCCCGATCCCACGGCATGCACCGATGCCAGGATCCACGAGCTCCGACTCGCTCGATCTCTAAACTAACTGCCTCGGTTGCGCGCGCTGCACCGACGCTAGGATCCACGACTCTGACTCGCCCGATCCCACAGCGCGCACCGACGCTAAGATCCGCGAGCTCTGACTCGCTCGATTCCTAAACTAACCGACGACTCCGTCTCGACTAAAAATGCACGCACACACGCCCGCTAAACAAAACCCCCCAAACGATTCTACCTGAATTGCCTGGGGGCTTGGGGGCCATACCCGTGGGTGCGCTCGCGCACACCCGCTGACGAAATGAAAACTTCCCCCGCTGGCAACATGAAACCCCCAGACGATTCTGCCTGAATCGCCCGGGGGCTAGGGGGCTACACCCGCGGGTGCGCTCGCGCGCACCTGCCGTCAAGACAAAAAAACCCAGACGATTCTACCCAAATCGCCTCGGGGGCTCCTGTCGGGTTCATAAACCCAGGGTCCCTCATGGACCGGCTTCCCAAAAGCTCAACCCAACAGACAACATTGCGAGCAGTGCACAACTCATGGGCCAGCCGAAATACCTAGACAACAGGCTAGAAGGACGATCCAATCTCCGACCGGAAGGCTTGGCCGAGGAGGAACAGCGCCCGCTTCCGACTCTGACCCACCTCTCCGACCAGAGCGCTCGCTTCGGTCTCCGGCCCGCCTCTGAACGGCCTCTCCGACCAGAAGGCCTGGCCCAAATACCGCTTCTGACTCCAACCCGCTTCTCCGACCGGGGTGCGCCGAACCCCTGTTTACAGCTCCTCTCTAGCTGACACGATCAGAGCCGATTGGGACCAACCAACTGGGGAACGCCCGCTCGGTAAGGACCAGGAAACAGACAGAGAAGATAAGGCAGGACACTCAAAGTCAACCGCAATACCGAGGACCGTACCCTATACACCTGCAGGACATACCCTGCGACCTCCCTGACATGACAGAGCCCAAGCAGTGTTGTAGGCGCCGATATTTTCCCTACAGTATTGTGGGCACCATCAGCTCCCACACCAGACAAATACGGTAAGGCTCTCCCCACGTGCCTCTGAGGCATCGACAGTGTTGTGGGCACCGGCATTTACCGTGCCAGGCGAACATGGTAAAAACCCCTGCATGCCTCTCGGTAACAACAGTATAGCGGGTACCGACATTTGCCATACCTGAAGAAGACGACGCAACCTCCCACGTGCATCTAACATTCAACAGTATTATGGGCGCCTACCATCATCTTGTACCCGCCGGCGTGGGCTGCAAGACTTAGCAGCGAACGTACTCCCTCCCTCTCGCTTGTAAAGCCATCCCCCTTCATCTATAAAAGGGGATGCGCTTTCTTCCAACGGGGATAAGTTGATTCAGATCAATCAAGTTCACTAGTACACAATAGCAAAACCACCAGGTTCAAACCACGAGCACACGCTCGAACACTTAGCACATAGCGGAGCTCCTGTCGCTCTCGATCCCTCTGACCATAGTCCTGACTGGACCTCATGTACCCCCATCTTTCTCCTTCTCGTTTGTAACCCCACTTCAAACTTCGAGCACCTAGGCTCAGAAATAAAGTCACCGACCGACTCAAATTGGACGTAGGGCACATTGCTTGAACCAGTATAAACCCTGTGTCATTGAGTGCTAGGCTACCTCCGATCACAACTGTACGACAAAACTATAAATATTTACGTGCTGGATCACTTTCTGCATCGACAGATCTATTGCAACACTTACATATGTGTTGGTGACACTTATAAATATACATTGCAACTTTGCAAGCGGATATTGAAGGCTATGGCAACTGTTCATATATGTTTGTACTAGCTGCAAACGAATGATTTCTATAGTTCATTGCTACGTTTCTATAGTTCATTGCTACGTTTGATTTGGATTGTTGCAACGCCTATATGTGTAGCTAGGAATAATAAATCATCTAATGAACATTATTTTGCAATATAATGAAAAAATAGAAATTATCTCAAACATTTGGAATAAAAACACTGAGCCATATATTATGAAGCAATTGTTGCGTTACAGTGAGTACCATCTTAAAAATACTGCATTGCAATGAGTACCATCCGAAAAATCAATGGCGTAATTTTTTGTTCACAGCATTCATCTAGGAGTAAATAAAATATACAAAACACAAAGAAGCCATCTACGTTGGCTTGAATCATCCATTCATCACGAGTTCCCATTCATCACGAGTTCCCGTCTGATCAATTCTGCAAGGCAAAAAGAGCAAAACAATATAGTAACTATACACGTGTTAGGGTACAATACTCTTAAAAGAAACATCCATACACTACATATGAAACGATTTAAATGTTATACATGAAAGTCACAACATTATCAAGAAAACTAGTTCCAATAAAAATATAGAAACATGGTTTGAATTAGGTCACACAAACTGTACTATAAAGTTATGACTAGTTCAATCACGTCCTAGTACTCTTGGAAAAGCATTAGGGATTAATCTTCTAGTAATTTGATCAAACCTGCTCTTCTTTGAAGAATAAACATCATATCTGCAATGCCAGAACCACCACTGTGCCTCTGCATCTGTAGATTCAGAAAATTTCTGATGAGCATATTTCCAAAGTAAGCTAGTTATTAATCTTTGAAGTTATAAACGATACATATATAATTCTATATATATAGGTAATAGGAATTAATCATGTGAGGATTCAGATTCTAGATTTACATGATGATAAAATTAATGAAAGGACAATATTAGGGAAGTGTGTTAAGTTTATAAGTACATAGAAATAGGGAAAGCTAACTATTTGCAGGACAGTCAAATGGTGAAGTGAATTGGTTCATCATTTTTAGGACAGTGAAATGGTGAACTGAACTCTCGGGAACCTACACAGTATCTGAAAGGGGATTTGAAAAGGGAGAACCATTCCAACGACCACTGCTATCAAAGTTATTAAGGATGATGGACGCATTGCATCACACTTTGAGTCTAAAAATTCAATGAGTCCACCTTGCCATAATTGCATGTCTGCTCTATTGGTACTCTTTTTAGATGATTCCAACTTAGTTTATTGTAGTTCAGAAAATATGTAGAAAGAGATGTAGAAATTTAGTGAGCATTTCAGCACCTTAAGGTATTTTCGTGAGCATGTGCCAACGAACAAGTGGATTACACATACATGTCAACTTGTCTAGACCAAGATATCATCCTAAAAAAATTATGACTAAAGAACTAAACTGTACAAAGTCTGGGAGATATATTAAAAGTACTAAGACTACAATATTTAGATGTTTTCAGTTCCAAAGATCAATCCATTATTTGTACGTATTTTTTAGAATTACAAATGTCTACTATCAAAACTAGTACAAACAAAGTTTAACTGCACGGATAGAGTGGAAAGCAGAGTTCCACTTTGCACTATTCTATGATAACAATAACGGAGATTGAATTATTCCATAGTCCCATGAGTCAGGAGAATAATATTGTGTCATTGTACTCAAAAGGGTGCAACCGAGAGTACCATAAGTGAGAATGTTTCACCAAGTCAAAACATGGTCAAGTTCGATAAGAGAGATTAATTCTAGTGTCCAGTTTAGAATTACAAGCTGAGATTACTGGAGCTGCTTCTGTGTACCAACAACTACAATGCATCACAACAAGCACGGGATTACATGTTTGAGTATAATTGAAAGCATGGAAGTCATAAACAGGGGATCACACCCGCGGTTACACCTGAGGAGGTCGAGTTTGCCTGGTTACTGCAGCACGGCATGAGAATTGTAAGCGTTGGTACCGCATATGAGTAGAATGAATTAGGATATGTCATTGCTTCATTGTAAGTAACAGCTATAGAATGCCGCATTGCACAATAAAACACAATATCTTGCATAGGGGTATCAGACCTTGCTCAGTAGGAACAAGTGTCGTGTTTACTTTCTCAGTCCGTGGCTTCAAAAAATCTACAGATAATGCAAAAGCAAAAGTTAGGATCCCCTTCAATTCTGAACTGTAGTAGCAGTATTACAGTACAGAGTATAAATCAACAACTATTTAATGAAGGGAATTCAAGGATTGACAATTTGGAAGATTTTTATGTCAATCTGTAACACAACTAAAGTGATAATAGCCAGGACATCGATCCCTTGGCAAGGCCCCCGTGACCACCATACCTCTACCTATGTTTTATTGAAAAATACCAGAAATCACATATCAGAGAACCAGGGGATGAACAATTAAGAGAAAGTAGCCTTGGGGTAGGACCATGGAATTACAAAAATCACTAATTGATCTAGATCACATCCAAAAGAGGACAGGAGGAGAAAATACCTAAGATAAGGCAACGTCAATTTGAGGGGTGGAGATATGTTGCCTTCAGATCTGAGCACGACCTTGTACCTGATTTGAAGAACTCGACAATAGATGGAGTGGCAGGAACAAAACTTGAGGTATGCCTTCATTGATGCCGTGGAGGGGCTTCGATCTCCTTCAGATCTCATCACGAAATTTCCCAAATCCGCTGGTACCCAACTAATAAAGCTGACCACTAGATTAAGAAGGAGGCTGTGAGAGGAAGATGGAGATCGAGCGGGGGGGAGAGAGAGCACTAACTAGAGGAATAGATTGCGGTACGAGGGAAGACCTAGGCGCCTCCGTGCAGGAAGTTGCATCTGGCCTTGCGGTTTGCGGATGGATGGGGAATGATGGGCACGAAGCAACTTGTGAGGAGGGGTGTGGGGTGCGGATGGACGGAATGACCGCAACGCATCAAATTTTCCGTTGCAGGCCATGTGTTGCAAAACAGGGGTTGGTGGCGTAGCCCAATCCCAAAAGCAACGTCGTCTTAGGTGGGGCATCCAGACCTACCCGGGCAAGATCAGGAACCGTCCTTTCGATAGGATTCTACAGGACCTTGGTGAGATCACCTGCAGAACGAAGACAAGCAAGCCACAAGGTCAAGCAAAGAAACGCAAACGTCGCAAAAAAATCGATAGAGCGGACAAGTACTCAGGAGCAAAATACCTTGGGCAGCGCCCGCCATCGCATCCTCTTCGGCTCGCGGAGGCGTGACTGATGGCGCGGGACTCCGAGAACGCGCAGAGGGGGGACGCCCGTCGAACTCCGCATCCGATTCTTCCAAGCGGGGAGTCTTCGCAGGCCTACCAAGCCCTATCAGAAGCGACCTCCTCGCTGCCCGATGCGGAGGCTGAGCCATCACCAGCGTTGGCCTCCACAGAGTTCGACGAGTCCTCACTGAGCACCAACGGCAACGGAGCCACATCAGAAATTACGGCGGCGGAAACACCGCCTAGATCACGAACCGATGAGACCATCAAGTCTTCATCCCCTGCAGCGGCAGAAGCAGCCGCACTCGCCGGCGCCGCAGTAGAGCCTTCGTGGACGCTCTCCGCCATCTCCTCAGCAGCAGGGTCCTTAGCGGTCCTTGCCGACTTCCTCTTTTTTCGCAACAGCCTTCGAGGCTCTTCCTCGACTCGGCCTTTGCCGTGCCGGCAGGAGGCACAGTCGATTTAGCAGCCTTCGCCGCCTTCTCTTGAACAGACTTCGAAACTTTATCGGGTACCTTGGGATCCCCGTAGGTCACCTTCGTCCCCTCAAAGACCCGGTTCAACCGTGGCATAGTCCCACCAATAGCATGGTGGAACACATACTTCTTATAGGAGAGCTCACCAAATATTATTGAAGCAAATTGTTCAACCATGCTCACAAAATCCTCATCGGTCTTGTCTTCGGTGCGTTAGAGGAAGAAGCAGGGGCAAAATTCACCCTCCTCACGGCCAAAGACAGGAAGCTTCATCTTCACCAATTTCATCTCCCGCCTATTCTTCCCCAAAGGCCAAAAGTTGAAAGCAACCATCACCTCCACAAGGTCACAGCCTCCGGAGAAACGACAAGCCTTAGCAAAGGCCGCATCGCACGCCGCCCGATCTTCGTCGATCTCCGCCGGCGGCCTCACACGCGTCGAAGGCTTCATCTCCCCCATAGTAGAAGCAAAGGGTACTTCTTCGCCCTTAGCCCCGTCTTAGGAACAACACTAGGGATCTTGACATAAAACAAGTAACGAGGCCAGTCCTTATCTCACTTATTCTTCTGAGCGTAGGATATGTCCAAACCTCCATCTTTCTGAGACCCCTTCGCCATGAAGGCGCAACTAGCAAACTGGAGCTCAACCTTCACCCTATCGATGTCCACCCGCTTCTGCTGGCGTTGGAGCTCATAATAAGCACAGAAGGTGTCCAGATCCGGAGGCGCACCATATGTCTCACACGCATAACAGAACTTGCTCAAAGTAAGAATCCCGTTGGGAATAAGATGACGAAGTTGTACCTTGAATGTCTCAAGGACCAGGCGAAGGAAATAAACGACAGGGAAGCAAAGGCCGCACGAAAAGAAATCCTTGAAAACCACAGCCTCATTAGGCTCTGGACAGGGAACTGTTTCACCACGAGGAACCTGGTCCTTCCCCGCCGAAAAGCACTTCTCCTTCTCAAGGAGTTTGATGGTGCCCTCCATCATAAGCAAAGGCCCGAAATCCCACGAGTTCGTCGTAGAAACCTTCTCCTTCTTCTCGTGAGAAATAGGAACTAGATCCCCAACAGAAGCTTCGATATTCTCAAGATATTCCTAGGCCTCCGCAAACGCAGACATGCACTCCTCAAACCTCTTCAACCAACAGGTGGCCCTCACTCCGACTAAGCGGGAATAAGGATCGCTAAAGAAAGGCCAGCGGAGGTCTGAGCTAGAAGGCGAAGCTGTAACACCCCAGGTGTTTGCCACCAGTTAAGCAATGGGTTGAGCTCAAACATGACATGTCAAGTGGTGATGACGGTGTCAAGATCAATTCTACAAGAGCGAGCTCCAACTTAAACTTGGGCAACACACCTTTGCTTGCTTATTGGCCCTTTTCAGATATATACCTAAGTAATGTTGAATGTGCTTCTTTCATGTGCCTCACATCAATTTCCACCCACATGGATGATTGGAAAAGTTTCATAAAGTTTGGAATCAAGAAATCACATGAAATGACAAGTTATGTCATCGCCTAAATTACTTTATTAGGTGAATAAGAACATGTAATGACAAACAAACATTGCAACCTTGCTCAAACAACTCTACTTACACTTGTGAATAAAAGTTATGAAGGGTTCATGTTGAACAAGTGGCCAGAAAATGCTCCAATAGATCAAAAATGGTAATTTAAGCTTTATCGTGATGCTACTTTGACTTAGTTTAAACTATGGCTTAGAGTGTTTGTATGGCAGTGGAACCTAAATAAAAGTTGAAGTTTGAGTGGAGTAGAACAAACTTTGTTTTTGGACCAAGAGCTAGATCATCTTGTAAGCAAGTCAAACCGAGGCTCCAACTTTGAATCTACTGCGGTTTTCAGAGTCCGAAAAATTGGCTAAGTCTGGGATGCCTGAATTTCACGATTTCAGTTTTCATGTACCCCTCTTCGTAGCCGTGTATCTCTCCAACCAGGCTGAATCAGACTTTGACGCTTTAAGAAAAGTTATAGATGTCGCGTAGCTCTACAATTTTGATTACTACGAATTGTGCCAAAACTAAGTGGTTTAGAAGTTACGGAGGCACGAAATATGGGTTTCAGTGGTATGTTTGAGGTAGAATTGGAAATTTGAAATTTCTGAACAGTGTCGTCACCGTGCTGGCTGTTCGCGCCGCGTGGCTCGCCTGTGCTGCCCTCGCTGCCACCTGCCGTGCCCTCGCTGCCACCTTGCCGTGCTTAAGTCCAGGACCAGCACCCTCCTCTCCATTCTTCCTCTCCCTTCCTCTGCATTCTTTTTTCTTTCTCCCTTGCTGAGCCAGACACGGCGACCACGGGCAGCCATTGCCGCTGCCGCAAATGCACCGTAGCAACCACGCCGTCCTTCGGTTCCAAGACCTACAGCTGCTCCAACCTCGCCTGGGTAACTCCCTCGTTTGTCTAGTCCCCAAGCTCTAACCGGCAGCCCCTCCTCTGTCGCAGTTCGCCGCCACGGCAGTTTGTCGCCGCCGGTGCCGCGGCCAGGCTGCTGCTGGCTGCCGCCGGCCGATCAAGGGTCAGGCGCGGCCGGGGGCTGGCCACAACCGGATCCTAGCACCCCAGGTCCAACCCCGACGCCCCCCCCCCCCCCTTGCTAGCTGACCCGACGACGCTGCCCCTTCACGGCGTCCGGCGTCGTGAGGTTGAAGAAGACGAGGTGAATCGTAAATAGAAGCTCTTTCATGTGTTCACTTTGCATAAAAGCCAGACACATGTATTTACATATATGGGCTTTGTTGGTTTCTAAGATTTCCAGGGTTCCTAATGCAAAAGTATTTTCCTTTTTTCGGATTAATCTTTTCTTTTGTAGATTTCTGTGCTTAAATTTGGAAAATCGTAATAATTAGTAGAAAAATCGTAAAATAACAAATGTGGACTTTTTGGAATCCTTGTGAAATTCTCTATGCACCAGATCTATAATATGGCATGTTTTAGTTTAAATATTGTGCTGTAAAAATAGATCTATGCAGCTAGGTTCTTGATACTTGCCATGTCTTGTCTTTTTCATAACTGCAGTTTTTATGCTCAAATAAATGTGACAATTTTGTGGAGTGCTACTAAGGTGATTGTTGTTGTCTGCTAAAAATTTCAGGGGTTTAGGATTTATAGTTTAAGAGTTATAAAAATAACAAATGCCCTGTTTTGATTTGCTCCTATTCTGAACAGTTCTGCATGTTTGAATTAATTGGCTCAGTTAAGTTATGAATCATGATTTGATGACAATACATGAGTTTTAGTACTTTTCTTAAGCTTTTCAAAAAGATAAATATCATAAATTTTGGTTAAGTAGATCTTGAGTTATAATTGCTTGAATCTCAGTGGCTGTTTCTGCCCAAACCCAGACAGGGTTTCCTTGTTCTTACTGTGGAGCCTTCTTACTAGTAGAATTAGCTTTAGGTGTTTACAACAAAGTTGTTTAGAATTTGCTAAGATTTCTAAAAAGTCTAGAACCACATTTATTGGACATACATAACTTCATTTATAGCTGTTTAAAGTGGCATGTCAGTTTCTGTCTATGTTTTGGATAGAGATGGAATTATTGGGTTAATTGACCCTTCTAACTATAGAATCATCTTAATATGAGAATAAGAAAGTTGTAGGTAACTTCCTAAGCTTTTCAAAAAGTTATGGTTCATATTTGTTGGAGGTCTAGAACTCCAGTTATGCTTCTCTGAAGATGCTATCAGTTTTCTATACCACTGTTGTTGGGCTGGATTTGCAGTTTTGCTTGTGCAATTATTTTCGTGGTGTAAATGATGTTTTCTATGGTTGTAGTAAATACAAAAGTTGTAGAAAATTTCATAATCTTGCTTGTGTTCAAATTATAAGACCATAGGCCTGATAGTTTAGAAGTTACATGACTTTTAAGTCTTCTGTCAAGTTTTGATTTTATTCTGAGCAGATTTGAAAGATGCTAGTGTTTGATCTAGTTAGGGTTTGAATGAGTTTTTGGTGATAATAACAAAGTTGTAGATAATTCATGTATCTAGATTCTATTAAAATTTGGTGGTATTTGGCCAAGTAGTTTGTGAGTTATGCCTGTTTAAAGTTGGGCTACAGAATTGATTACTCTCTGTCTTGTTTAGACCAGTTTCTATAAATGGGTATATTTGACTTAGTTAACTTGAGAATCATGCTAAGATGATTAAATATGAATTGTAGATAATTTCATAAGCTTTCCAAAATGTCTTCTTGCAAGTCATTTAGATTTGTGTAACTCCAGTTATAGCTAAATCTTATAGCTGCTGTTTGCATGTCTAGAAATTGACAGATTCCAATTATAGTTGTTTGCTTGTATATTGCTAAGTGTGGCTCATACCTTTGATGATGGTTGAGTTAGAGTACCTGAGATCTTGAGAAACTTGTGTCATGCTTGGTGTTGTCATCTTCTTTGCTATCGTGGCATGATAAATTGTGCGATATTTATAGTCAGCAATGCGAAGTGCTTGTGCATGTTAACGTAACCTTGTGCTTGTCTTACTTACTGCATGCGATGCATTGTCTATTGCACTTCCATGTATTCATACACATGTATCTTGCATCTCATTTAGGTACGCTAGATGAACCACGTGAAGGATGTGATGTGGAGTCAAACCCGAAGACGGTGTTTGGTGGATCTATCCCGAAGATGGAAGGACTAAGCAAGTGCTAGGACCGGAGATGTCACCAAGTCGGTGCAAGCTAACTGAACTGACTTGTGTCGGATCCTAGGCAAGCCCCGGAGCATTTTAAGTCTCCTAGTATTTTACAAATGATTACTTAAGTACTTATGATTGATGCATTAGGTTATAAGAGTTGAATGGAACCACTTGATGCATATAAATTCCTTGTCCAGATATTACACCTTTAACCGGTATAGGTCCAGGATCGAATATATGCTTAGCCATGCTTAGACCGGTAGAAGTCGGGTGATATCCTATCACCTGCGAGATATAGGTGGATACCGGAGCACGGTTGGCTATATTTGCTATCGTGGAAAAGAACCATGGGGTAAAAGTAAATCGAGGCTAGGCGGAGTCTATGTGTAGGTTGACTCATGTGATTCCGTCTGTGTCGATTAAGAACCGTACCATTGTTGGCGCTTCTGACAAGATTGAACGCATGCCTATCACTTAGCTGGCCGGATAACTCGTTCCGACCGCGAAGCCGAGTAGCTCAACTCAGGCCAGGACCCGTTTTGTTGTGCGCTCCTTGCATGGGGCGATCAGACTGAGCTCAAGGGCAGGCTAGGCCTGAACGTCCTGGCATCTGGTGTCCCAGATTGTGTGGCGTAGTACGGACCCGCGAAATGTGTACCTGAGTTGTACCAAAGGTGACCTAAGGTGACCGTTGATCTAGTCTGCCTAGGTTTGTGTTAGAAATAAATTCCCAGCTGGTTGAAATCGATTCGAATCGCCGTCTCTCCCGGATAGTGAGAAACTTGGCTAGTCCCAACATCGTAGTAATTGAATTATGGAATGTGATGGTTCGAATAAACATGTAATTACTATACCTGCTATGGTTACTATTGTATGCTCTAAAAAGATATACCACATGTTTGGCACAGGATAGTTGCTAATCTAGAGATAGATAGTTCTAATTAACTTGATGACAGAATTATAATTGTATAATTAAGTTAATCGCTTTTTATGCAAAATGTTGTCAAGCTACCTCCACTTATAAAGCCTTGCATACTCCTTGGAGTCAATTTTATTTCTAGTTTATGACGGGTAAGTCTAGCTGAGTACATTCGAGTACTCAGGGTTTATCCCACCATGTTGCAGGTAAGGTTTTGACCTGCTGAGGATGGTGGCTAACCACCGGTGGGCTCAGTGACTCTATATTCACTTCTCATCTACATGCTTTTGTCTAAGGATGTCACTTATGCTAGCAATGTATTTGGAACTCATATTAATGAAATCCTTCGAAAGCAATGTTTTGTTCACTAATCGGTTTTGAAATCCAAACTTGTATTATTATTTATGAATCTATTTGTAATATTATTTCCGCTGTAACTCTGCGTATGTGATGTGTATTTGCTTAATCACGTGATCTTGGTTGTGATGTTGATTTACCGAGATCCTGCGTGACACTCGGCGGACTACCGGGTTTATATAAGTGAGAGTATGCGCGTGTCAACATGTTAAGCGGGGACAACCATACTTGATCTTGTATAAATTGGGCGGTTCTGTCACAGTGAAGCCACCTCCGAAGACCAGGGAAAAACAAACAAGCAACGACGGCGTAGGAAACCTAGGGTAGGACTGCGAAGCAAGAGAGCAATGCGGCGAGAAAGAGCGAGAAAGAAGCAAAAGCGACAACCAGTTATGAGTCGGAGTGAAAATAGTATGGATATTTCTGACCATATTCGAGACCAAATCCGTTTAGAGGAGTTTCAATCTGTCTGTATCTGAGTCTGGATATTCAACATCCAATACCGTATCCATATTCGAATCCTCAAATCGCATATTTATGATGTCGATACCCAACCGTATCCTATCCGATATAACTGATACTATCCATATCCGAATCCAAACAAAAATATGAAAACAAATGTCATATTGGTGATATCCATCCATATATGATCCGTTTTCATCCCTAGTTATGTGGGAAGGTGAAAGGTCCTAATATGGCTAGAGGGGGTGAATAGCCTATTTAAAAACTCTACAAGACACTAGAGCAATTGATTAGTATAACAAACGGCGTAATGCAATTTGCACTAGCTCTACAAGGGTTGCAAGCCACCTATCTCAACAATTCTAGTTGCTATGATCACTAGGCACATAAGAGGCTAAGTCACTGCTCACTAAGAGCTCTCAACAAGGCTACACTAAAGAGCTTCACTAGATGAAACTAAGCTACCAAGCAAGCTCTCAAGACTAGCTACACTAAAGAGCTTGCTACAACTAGTTTGCAAGAAAGTATTGGAGTGAGTAGGATGATTATATCGCCCTATAGAGGAATGAACCAATCACTAGGAGAAATCCAATCACAAGAATGACACACAATTTTTCTCCCAAGGTTCACGTGCTTGGCGGCACGCTAGTCCCCGTTGTGTCGACCAACATTTGGTAGTTCGACGGCTAAGAGGTGTTGCACGAACCTTGTCAAACAAATGGACACCGCAAGAACCTACCCGCAAGTGAGGTAGCTCAATGACATGCGCAATCCAATAGAAGACCAGGTGAAGGAAATAAACGACAGGGAAGCGAAGGCCACAAGAAAAGAAATACTTGAAAACCACATCCTCATTAGGCTCTGGATAGGGAACTATTTCACCACGAGGAACCTAGCCCTTCCTCGCTGAAAAGCACTTCTCCTTCTTAAGGAGTTTGATGGTGCCCTCCATCATAAGCAAAGGCCTGAAATCCCACTAGTTCATCGTAGAAACCTTCTCCTTCTTCTCATGAGAAATAGGAACTAGATCCCTAATAGAAGCTTCGATATTCTCAAGATATTCCTAGGCCTCCGCAAACATAGACATGCACTCCTCAAACCACTTCGACCAACCGGTGGCCCTCACTCCAACTAAGCGGGAATAAGGACCGCTAAAGAAAGGCCAGCGGAGGCCTGAGCTAGAAGGCGAAGCCACCTCCAAAGACCAGGGAAAAACAAACAAGCAACGATGGCGTAGGAAACCTAGGGCAGGACTACGAAGCGAGATAGCAATGCGGCGAGGAAGAGCGAGAAAGAAGCAAAAGCGACAGCCAGTTATGAGTAGGAGTGAAAACGGTATGGATATTTTCTGACCATATTCGAGACCAAATCCGTTTAGAGGTGTTTCAATCTATCTGTATCTGAGTCCGGATATTTAACATCTGATACCGTATCCATATTCGAATCCTCAAATCGCATATTTATGATGTCGATACCCAATCGTATCCTATCCGATATAACTGATACTATCCATATCCGAATCCAAACAGAAATATGAAAACAAATGTCATATTGGTGATATCTATCTGTATCCGATCCATTTTCATCCTTGGTTATGAGGGAAGGTGAAAGGTCCTAATATGGCTAGAGGGGGGTGAATAGCCTGTTTAAAAACTCTACAAGACACTAGAGCAATTGATTAGTATAACAAACGGCATAATGCAATTTGCTCTAGCTCTACAAGGGTTGCAAGCCACCTATCCCAATAATTCTAGTTGCTATGATCACTAGGCACATAAGAGGCTAAGTCACTACTCACTAAGAGCTCTCAACAAGGCTACACTAAAGAGCTCCACTAGATGAAACTAAGCTACCAAGCAAGCTCTCAAGACTAGCTACACTAAAGAGCTTGCTACAACTAGTTTGCAAGAAAGTATTGGAGTGAGTAGGATGATTATACCGTCCTATAGAGGAATGAACCAATCACTAGGAGAAATTCAATCACAAGAATGACACATGATTTTTCTCCCAAGGTTCACGTGCTTGGTGACACGCTAGTCCCCGTTGTGTTGACCAACATTTGGTGGTTTGATAACTAAGAGGTGTTGCACGAACCTTGTCAAACAAACAGACACCGTAAGAACCTACCTGCAAGTGAGGTAGCTCAATGACATGCGCAATCCAATAGAGTATCTTATGGCCCTTTGCTGTGAGAAGGTCAAGAACCCACACAAGCAACCAATCGAGGCTGGAGACAATCACCAACTCCGCTCAATGATCCTCCAACCATTGGGCCATCTAGGTGTCGACAAACACCAAGAGTAACAAGCTCACCATAAGCCCAAATCACCCAACTAGTGCCACAAGATGATGCAACTCAATGCAATGCACTAGAGGCTCACCAATCTCACTCAAATGATGAAATCAAGTGTGCAAGTGAGTGGATTGTGTTTGCCAAGCTCACAAAGGTGTACACAAGTGTATGAAGTGCCAAGAGAGGGGCTAAGGCTGCCCACACCCTCTATTTATAGCCACATAAGCAAATATAGTCATTATACCCCTTGGAGCTTTCTGCTTGGGGGCATCAGACATGGCGGTGTGCCACTGCACTAGGGGTGGTAGTGCCCCAATGGTCATGTAACACCCTCAGTGTTATACTGTACAGTCTATTGCAAAAACACTGCATGAGCATCATACTTATGTGTAAATGTATGTAATATAGGGTGTAAAGCAATATACGTAACTCAAAACGTTCATCGAAAATGCAAAACGAATGTTATATTTCATGTCGCATTATATCACTTAGGGTTCTAAATGAATTTTTATTGAACAAAAATGCTATAGAATGCATATGTGGTACTTTAATAAAGTTGGTAGTACTAACTTCGTAGGCGACGACGAAATACTTGCGATCAAAAAATGAATTCCCTAGCTAGCATGGTTGGTAGCTTGGAAATCAAAGTTGACGTGAATCCGAGCCAAAAACTTAGTCAATGACGAAGCTAAGTTCAACAATTTTTGTAGGAAACTTGGGTTAAGCAATGGTAGGGTATTAGGGCTTGTTTCAGTGGTTTAACATACCCTCTTGAGTGTAGAAAAACTGGTTTAGCAATTGGATCATCGGGTTGGGTTTTAGGACCATTTCAAAAAGCGTGCACGACATGGTTTCTATGTTTGGACATGGTCACCATTGCCTTGGCTCGACGCACCATGTTGCTTCGCCCATTGTGCATGCGCACGCACGCCGTACGGAGGCCACCGCGTTGGCTAGGCCTACCGCTGGCTCCGCGGTGTGGGCCACTGTCACCCGTTGCCACGCCCTGTCTTGCGCTCATGCATGCACGCCACGCCAGTGGGTCTAGCCGCTCTGCCACCGCCGCTATCCATCGTGGGCCCTATGCCCTGTCGGTCTGCTGTTGTCTGCCCTGCCGTGTCCTTGCGTGGCTGCTAGTCTTGGTCGCGAGCGCTGGGTCGCCCGCGTGTGCTCTCACCACCTACAACACTGTGCCACTGTCCTATCACCGTGTTGCTGCCGCCTGCTTCGCTGTGCTGTTCACACTCTGGGCCGAGCCGTACGCACTCTGGGCCACGTGGTGGAATCTGGTTTTCTATTTTCCAATGAATTGATAAATGCTTATTCAATTTAGTTTTGAGTTGAACTTTGAAAAATAATAGTAAATTCTATAGATGTCTAAAAATAGTGAAACAAAAATTGATAGGTTCACAAAAATCCTATCTATCTGCTGGTATAATTAGTTTATAGTTATCTGTGGTAATGATAGATACATAAATTCAAATTAAAGACCTTAGTATTATTTAGCTCAATAGTTGTTGGAATTTTTGTGGCAAATCGGTCATAGCTTTAGCCAAGAAATTTTTACAGTAGGCTCATTAGATTTTTAAGTGCTTGCTATAATTTTTGTAGCCCTAGAGTAGGTTGGTAAATAAGATAGCTAGCACCCCTTGTTTTATCGTATCTAGAGTAAGAATACCTTTAGTTGTTAAGATAATATATGTCACGCTTCATACTTGTTAGTGGTAACATAGGTAGAGCTAGTTTAGTAGCTTGACAAATGTATTCGTATTTTAAGAGTTGTTGTTGCCATATTATTAAGTGTTGCATCATCATTTCATGCATGTAGATCATGAGTTGGTAGAGTTCATGCCTGTGGACGAACAGGACTACGAGGAGGTCATTGAGGAGTACGAGGAGGAGATCCTCATTTAGGAGGGAGCCCCAGAGCCTGTTGGTGCTAACTTGTTGACCCACCGCCTGCCCAAGGTAAGCCCCGATGCATAACCCATATTTTTAATGATCACTGAATATATATATGATGTGCATTTATGTTATAGGCATTTTATGGAAACTACATGCATAAATGTACTTACCTATGAGTCCTACTAGTATTTTCCATAGGGTGTGTCCGACGGATACCGCCCGCTGTAGCTTGCTTTCGAGGTGCTTAGGGTCTGGTGGAAGACGAGCACCTCTGTAAGTGTGTTATTTCGGGCAGTTCTACCACAGTTGGTACTAGAGCTAATAATGAGTTTACGAGTTCATCACTCTTTTCCAAAACTTGAAAATTTAACCAACAAAAGTTTTGCGAAAAGTAGGATGCGCTAAAATTATGTAAGTATAAGCCCTAGCAATATGGTCTATCTAGGATAGCGGCACTGGTTTTATCTAATCAGTTTTCTACAGGTACACTAACGTATGTTGCGTAAGAAATCGCTTAGCATACAGAAAGTGAGTATGCGATGTGCTGAAATTTTGTGAATGCCACTATATTCCGGCTTGAGTGAGCGTACAGGCCAATACATGCATCATGATAGTAGAATCTTGCTTAAACTAAAGTCTCTCTACACATATAATTGGATTAGTAAATTGATAGGATAACAAAAAGAATGCTTTAATAAATGTCTTGTCATTTCTCTAATCCCTTCCTTCTGATCTAGAAGGTTGTCCTAAGTGGTTGGTTCCTATCTCTTATAGATGAATCTAAGGTCCGGACTCAGGAGCACCAGTGCTAGGGCAGGCCACGATCTTGGTGAAGGCTAAGGTGAAAGTAGCCGGGCCAACGAGCATGGAAATAGGGAGAGCCATGGGGCTCCACGTCTGGCTCCTCCTCCGCCGCCGCCACCACCACCACCGATAACTCATGCAGAGATGATGGCAGAACTGATGGCTGCTCGCCATGAGTCAGCCTGTGCCATTGAGCTACTGGCATAGGCTATCGGTGGCTTCGCCTGCGGAAGCCACGGGGGCAATGGTGGGAATGGGAGTGGCGCTCATGGTCCTAAGGGACCTTGCTCTTACTAGGATTTTCTCAAGACCCACCCACCCATTTTCACACCGACAGCTGAGCCCCGGTGCATAATCCATATTTTTAATGATCACTAAATATATATATGATGTGCATATACGTTATAGGCATTTTATCGAAACTACATGCATAAATATACTTACCTATGAGTCCTACTAGTATAGGTCGAGTAGCTACCATGCTCAGGGTATCGGTAGCATGAGTAACCTACCGTTACTCGCAATAGGTGATAATTATGATCACTCATGATAAAATGGTGAAAGAAAAATGGTGACCGGGCAGGGATATGGTTTGGCTACTGGTAGGTGTAAGAGGTTGTGTCCTACGACCAACAGGGCATAGCTTGGTTATACTTTTTCCCTATCTGTGTTAGTTAAGGATCGGCCGTTGCATTGGGCTCTAGGCAAGTCATAGATTTATTATCCCGAGCACATACTTGGGTATGGGCGCAGGGAAGACTTGTTGCTCTTTTATCGTGGATTTTGGCTCTTTCCAGATCGACTGATTGGAGGTGGGATGGTGGAGGTCCTTGCACCGCACTGAGTCTGGAACTCAGGAGTGGGGGCTTGGAGTCCAAGTTTGGACGGGGAGGGTGATGGGTTGGTCCTATTTGTGCCTAGGGTACAAGCAGGGCATGTGTTTTTGGGATACCCAGCTAGGGGCATTGATTCACAAATAGCCAGCATTTCGGTATGGCTTGTCTACGGTCTAGCACCGTAGTAAGAACTGAAAGATGAAAGGTGATGAAATGGAATTGATTGCTCAACTCTTGCTTGAATGTAGAACAGGTGCTTACATAGAATAAGTAGATAATCAATTAATCATGGCTACTAATAATAACAAAAATAAGGACTCACTATTAGTATTGCTTTCTACAAAAGAAACCCAGCAAACCATAATGCTTTGCATATCCCTTGAAGTCGAGAAATTATTCTCACTAGTCGGATAAGTCTTGCAAGTATATTGTGTACTCAGGGTTTATTTACCCCTATTGCAGGTTAACTTGAGGAGCACTCGTTGTGTGAAGGATTCTTCTGGTAGGCACAGACGGATCCTTATTCTTTATCGATAGATGTTTATTTTTATTCCGCTGTTTAATATTTCACACTCTGACTTTGGAAATGTACTAATGTATTTTTTAAGAACCATGGATGTATGAAATGGATTAAGTATTGTAACTCAGTTCTCATTATTGGATCCTTGGGGAAAAATGTGGATCTTTCAGGATCTCCCTTGGGGTGTGCCCGACTGGATACCACATGTTGTAGCTTGCTTTCAGGGTGCTTAGTGTCTGGTGGAAGATGAGCGCCTCCGTAAGTGTGTTATTTCAAGCGGTTCTGCCATAGGTCACTTCCCAACGGGTAGAAAACTAGTCATTGGTCACCGAACATGGCATGGCGGTGGCACCACCCTAGGTGTGGTGGTGACCATCCTAGCCAAGTCCCCAAAAATGACCCTCTTTGGAAAATTATGGCAGTGCACCGCCGTTACCATGGCGGTGGCCTCCCTCGCTCAAGTCCAAAACCCTAGCCTCAGGTGAAAAGTGGCGGTGCCACCGGACAAGGGCGGCGGTGCCCATAGTGCTGCACCACCCTGCACCTGGCGGTGAACTCCGGTGCGTCCGGTGACTGCCCTCTCTTTGTTCTTCTTTGTTAGGTCTAGGTGGGCACCTCCCTAGGGGTGGTGGTGCCACCGGACAGGGGGTGGTGGTGCCACCCAGGCACCTCCACTAGCTTGCCAAGTTGCAAACTTTTTTGTGATTCGAACCACGACAACTAGAGCTATTCCCCACAAGCGATGCTCTCTCAAAGTCTTTTCTCAAAACATGTTAGAGCCACGTTAGCATTTCTCAAAATATTTTCAATAAATATTTTTCCTTTGCTCTCCAATTGCGCACTAGGCCTAAATGCAATGCATGAAGTCCAACATCTAGTGGCACTAGATGACCGAATTGTCTAGTAGATGTTGACGGTCACTAACACCTATTTTGACCATCAACATTTCACGCAAAAGCAAGATAAAGTTAGGAAAATCATCATCACATGTGTAGGATTTGCTTTATAATTCACCTAGTTCCACTTGCACATGGAAATATATTTGTATGCAGGAATTTTGGCCAAAATGGTACAAATACACACATAGGAGGCAAGTGGACTGTGGCAGGGGGCCAAGGGGCCCACATGCCATGCCGGCCGATGCCACATAGGCACCGCTCGGTGCCCCACTTGCCCCTTCCACGTCACCAATCTATGGGAGCGACTCCCCAAGCCCTCTCAAACATTGATCCAATGTCGATTTGCACCAATGGTCATGATGGAGTGGTCTTGGATCCATGGGTCCACTATCATAGACTTGGAGCCCTCCAACCGACCTTGGAACCTGCCTTACCTGCCAAATTTCGACATGTGCCAACTTCACAACCGCCTTTGGGAGCCAACCAAGGCCCTACGATTGAAAGGTGATGAAATCAAGGGCGCCCAAGTTACCTCCACTAACTTACTTGACGTCTATAAGTACCCCCTTGTAGCAACTGACCTTAGAGAGCTATAAATTGTGGTGTGAGGCACCATTTGTAATCGTCACCATCTCATTCCATCACTCCAAGTGAGAGTAGTAACTAGGCAAAGCTCTATAGCTCTACTAGTTAGAAGTAGAAGATAGGGAGAGAGTGAGGAGAAGCTTGGAGAAGGGCCGGGGTTGTCGGCATCCTCTCCACTTGTGCTTCATTAGATGAAGCTCTTCTTCGAGTGAAGTCCGACATCTTCTGTGGTAACTCTGTTCTTTTGCATTACTTAAGTATTATTTATATTATTGTGTTTACTGGTTTCACCGCTTAGTTGGAGTGCTCTAGTCTCATTTCATTGTGTACAAGATTAGAGTAGTGAGTCTATAGATTAAGCGTGGTGCTTAGGCTATAGCTTGCCTATGTTTATGGCTAGGCCTCCGGATAGATGGTGGCAGGTAGTGATAGTCCTGTCCATCCTCTATATTCCTCTATGATAGGTCTAGTTATTAAATTGTAGGGCTCGTGGCAGACCTTGTCTAGTTATCCCTCCTAGTTGCTAGGTGGGCTATGCCCCGAAGTAAACAACCGTGATATAGTATTCCTTAGTCTTGCCTTAGTTTAGAGAAACCACATATATCCTCCCTACCTATTATTTTACCTTTGTTCTATCCTTGGATAAACTTAGTTCTTAGTCTAGTTCACTTCATGTTCCCTATAGAAATACGATACCTTGGAATATTCCTGGGTGAAAGCTATATTGACATTCATGCGCTTGTGGATTTATCTGTTTGTCATATCTAGTGTCAACAAGCTTTCTGGCGTTGTTGCCGAGGAACGGTAGTTGTTCTAGTTTAGAATCAAGTCATCCAAGTATCTTTTATCCTTTATGTTTTATACCATGGATTGCATTCCTATCATTCAATTCGCTGCTCCAAAGGGTGCTAGTTTGGAGCCACCTCCATCATCAAAACCTATCCTCACCAATACTTATGAACTTCACCCTTGTTTCATAACTAAAGTTCAGGAACAATCATTTTCTAGGGAAAAAGATGACAACCCATATGCTCATCTACTGAGAGTTCGAGCAAGTGTGTTCATGCTTTCACATTTCAGGCATGTCACACGAAACCCTTAAGTGGAAGCTATTTTAGTTCTCTTTGACGGGATTAGCCAAACTATGGTATACTCAAACCATAGAGAGTGCACAAGGAGAGTGGGAAGTTCTTCGAGCCAAGTTTTGCTTAACCTTCTTCCCCATCCCCCGAGTTGGTAGTCTTCGAAGAGTGGTCCTAACCTTCAAGCAAAAAGAGAAGGAATCCCTAGGTGCCACATGGGCACGCTTGATGGATCTCTATTCATCTAGCCCTAATCTTGGTATAATCAGTCCTATCCTTCTACAACACTTCTATCTAGGTCTTAGTGAGGAATCTACACAATTCCTTGACATTCGCTTTGGGAGGAGCCTTCTTACATCTTTCTCATAGTGAGGGGAGAGCTATCCTTGACACAATCCTTGAAAACTCTCCCTACACCGATGTCCATGATGATTCCCCTAAAGAAAAGGACATTCCAACCCCCAAGCAAAAAGAAGTTTTCGATAGCTAAATCATTGCCAATTCCATCTAAAGCTTTAGCTACCGAGCCCAATTCCTAGACCATTCCTAGGGACACCAAAGGAAGAAGAAATTCATCCTTTAGAGCTTCCTTTTGAATTCGAAGGAGGATCTCTGTCCTAATGTTGAGAACACCTTCAATCATCCAATCCAACATAGATCTTTGGCATCATTACCCCAAATCATCATCTTTCCTATTCATCTCATGATTTGGTTATCCAAGAGCCCCTCGAATCAACATCATCTTCCACCTTAGACTTCAATCTCCCCTATGTCCCTCCTTGTTTCTTTGGTGATCATCCTAACCAAGGAGGCATTCTAAACCTTTTGGTTGACGTCGAAAGGGAGCATAAATCGTCTGAGGCTGAAGATTCCCATCCCAATGGAGGACGAGAACATAAATCCACTACGTAGAATGCCATAAACAAGAGATAATGGACAAATATGTTTGTTCTATGGACATTCTCGAGGGGTCAACTTTGGAGTCCAACAAGGAGGATCATGTGGACGAACATCAAAGCTACATTCTGGAAGAGCCACAAGGTCCACGCCTTCATGAGAAATCTCTAGAGTCAATCTTTCCTTGCGCTACCTACACCTATGAGAGTTACACACATCCTATGCTTCTCTTTTATCAAATCCTCTGAGAGGATGGTTGTGGATGCTTTTGTTTACCATAAGTATTCCAAAGCTTGTAGTTGCCTTGGTGCAAGTTCCTCCTAGCTGCAAAGGTCGAGCTTATGACTTAAAACAAAGCACTACCTGGGACATAACTCGTTTGCTTGCTATTTTCAATTCAATAAAGTTTGTTTAGTTTCTATCATCATAAGTAGTAGTAGTAGTAGTAGTAAATAAAAATAGTTTATCTTTCAAAAATTATGCTTCTCCCTTCAAATAAAATAGAGCGAACTCACTAAAGATTGATCTTGATTATTGCACCTGGCCGATGTACTCACACATTGGTCGGGTTTGTAGTATCACCTTGCACTAGTCTTTGTTGCAGACTATTAAAATCATGAATCAAGACTTTTTGAGCAAGCATCATAAGTAACATCAAGAAGAAGGAATTCAAGTCAAGGACAAGGTACAAATGTGAAATTCAAGAGTGCAGGCTAATCGGTCATGGAGAGCTTGGAAGCAAATGTGATGGTCCATTCAAAGTCATCATCATGAGCCACCACACTTCAAAACAACAAAGGTAACATCTCTAAGAGATGTGGTTAATGTTTAACTTATTACCTTTGACCCGATAAGCATGAATACTTGATATGATTAAACTTGTTTAGTTTTGCTAACACAATGTTCAAGCTTAGATTTTCAATCATGCCTTCTTTCTATTCATAATTATAGCCAACTCTTTTAAACTCTTATCACATTGAGCAGTAGAAGTATGCCCAAAATAATTGTGCATATGTTCTTCTATCTTGTCTTGTCTGAATCCAACATAGTAAGAGTGTAGATTGAGATGTTAAAATTGAATGATCATGTTCTGTTTTTACATCCTCAACTCTAAAACAAATGCTTAAATATGAACCACTTCTTATGCAACATGTTGTCATGTTGAGTTTAGATAAATTTTGTGACCTTATGAACTAGTGGCACTTCAAAGATTTGAACTATCTCCTTCATAAATACCCCTTTTTGTCTTTTTGTGAAGAGAAACATGGAGCTAAAAAATTGGGCACATGAAGGTCCAAGTAAAATAAAATAAAATAAAAAACAAAAAAATATGGGCACATGAAGGTCCAAGTATATTAAAAGTATTATATATATATATATATAATAATAATAATAATAATAATAGCTCCATGATCTCAAATGTTATCTTGTGGGGGTCAATCATGAGGAGATCCTCTCACCGCATTGGTTTGTTGTAGAAGTGTCACAACTTTCACTGTTTAACTTAACAATATACATGGCATAGGTATGCTTCTCCTTCACCTTGATCTTTCCTTTAGCATGATAAATGTTTAGATGCTTTTGTTTCATTTCCAATCATGCTATGTGCCTCTATTTGCTTTTCAACAAGAGGAATAAAGTTTTTGGTTCACTAGTACATTTGTACTAGTAGAACCCTATTGCTGTCACCCTTTGTGTCTTTGAAAAAGCACATATGCCGAAGGAACAGGTGTGGGGGTTGGGCAACCGAACCCTAGCTTAAGCAACTTCTCCTTCGATGAAAAACACCGAGGCTACACACAGAAGCACTTCACGCATCAACATCAACTCTCTGGACTTCATCTCAATATGAGACGCTGGTTTGTATCTTGGTACCCCTCTCCTAACATTTATCTTCATAAAAATGAATACTTAAAAAGCCAATTCTTTCATGTTATTAAAACTTGATGAACTCTAAAATGAATATTTGATTATGACTTATGTTATGAGATTGGCTTGCATAATCTTTATTCCTTGTCAATCACTTAATGCTTGTGGGAACCTTACTCAATTAGGATAACATTACCTAAGTTGTTGTGAAGTGTGATATAGTGATGACAAGATTAGTCCTTTCTAATCAAGTACTTTGGAGACTTTTGTTTTGAACAAAATTTAAAACCATGGCTTCATAACTTCCTCTATGGTATAAATGTCCTACTAGAGCCATAGGCAATATCTTTACAAACCCATAGATTCTTGCTACTTAGATTTTGTTTTTTGTCAAATTGTGTGACCCTAGTGAGTGATGCATCATGCTTACATGATCAAGATCACATACACTCCACCCATATATGCTTTACTCTTACAGTTGAGAGTAAGCAAAAACATGTTTTCCACACTTATGTTATGCTCTTACACTGAGAGCTAGCATAGACATTCCTTTCCACCTCTCCACAAACATGCCTTTTTCACCTTTCCACAAAATAAAGACTCAATGTATTCAAGATCTCTCTCCATTGTCCATACAAGTCTAAAAAAGAGACATGGGCTATATGTTGTGAAAAAGAGAGAGAGTTAAAAAAAGAGTTGGAAAAGATGGTGAAAAAAGAGAGCTGAGTGAAAGAAAAAAAAGTGTCGAGCAAAAAAAGAGGATGAGCATCAAAGATAGCCCATGATCTCAATCATCTAGATTTGGAGAGAGCATCTTTAAGGAGTCAACCTTCCATTCATATCCACACACTTGCACACTTGATCATGTTTGTATGTTGTTTACTCCATGGATCCATGCTTTGATTTTACAATATAAACATTCTAAGTATGCCTTTCAAGTTCTCCTACCCATAACACCACATAAAGCCATAGTTGTAGGGCCTTGAGGCAAAGTAAGATCTTGGTGAGGAAACATACACAAATACCACTGAGTGATTTGAGAGAACCATATGAGGAGTAACATGAGCTATGTTTTGTTTTGAAAAATATTGACAAAAACTCCAATCTCACTTGAGAAGAAGTGATCTATGTCTTCAAGTCAGAACTGTTCCATTTCTCAGCCATCCAAGGTGATGTTCTAGCCACTTCAAAACCCATAGGTATGAGTATTTGACTTGGAATATCTTTTATGCTTGCATCATATCCTAAGAAAGTTGTGTATCAAATCCATCTGAATCTTTGCTCGGTCCTCTTTCATGTTCGAATCCTTTACTTGGGACGAGCAAAGGTTCGATGTGCAGGAGCTTGTTGACGGTCACTAACACTTATTTTGACCATCAACATTTCACCCAAAAGCAAGATAAAGTTAGGAAAATCATCATCCCAGTGTGTAGGATTTCCTTTATAATTCACCTAGTTCCACTTGTACTATGAAAATATATTTGTATGCAGGAATTTTGGCCAAAATGGTGACAAATACACACATAGGAGGCAAGTGGACAGTGGCATGGGGCAAGGGGCCCACATGCCACACCGGACTAGTGCCACATAGGTGCCACTCAGTGCCCCACTTGCCCTTCTACGTCACCGATCTGTCGGAGTGACTCCCGAAGCCCACTCAAGCGTTGATCCACCATGGGTCCACTATCATGGACTTGGAGCCCTCCAACTGACCTTGGAACCACATTACCTGCCACATTTCAACATGTGCTGACTTCATAACCGCCTTTGGGAGCCAACCAAGGTCCTACGATCGAAAGGTGGTGAAATCAAGGGCCAGTCGGTGCCCCTACCACTGCCGCCAGGCACCCAAGTTACCTGCACTGACTTACTTGACATCTATAAGGACCCCCTACAACAACCGACCTGGGAGAGCTATAATAGTGGTATGAGGCTGCCATTTGTAATCATCACCATCTCATTCCATCACTCCAAGTGAGAGTAGTAGCTAGGCAAAGCTCTGTAGCTCTACTAGTTAGAAGTAGAAGATAGGGAGAGAGTGAGGAGAAGCTTGGAGAAGGGTCCGGGGTTAGTCAGCATCCTCTCCACTTGTGCTTCATCGGATGAAGCTCTTTTTTGAGTGAAGTTCGGACATCTTCTGTGTTAACTCTACTCTTTTGTATTACTTAAGTATTATTTATATTATTGTGTTTACTGGTTTCACTGCTTGGTTAGAGTGCTCTAGTCTCATTTCATCGTGTACAAGATTAGAGTAGTGAGTCTATAGATTAAGCGTGGTGCTTAGGCTATAGCTTGCCTATATTTACGGCTAGGCCACTGGATAGATTGGTGGTAGGTTATGATAGCCCTGTCCATCCTCTGTATTCTGCCACTGATAGGTCTAGTTATTAATTGTAGGGCTCAGTGGCAGACCTTGTCTAGTTATCCCTCTGGGTTGAAAGGCGGGCTTATGCCCCGAAGTAAACAACCGTGATACAGTATTCCTTAGTCTTTGTGGTAGAACCGCCCAAAATAGTACACTTACGAAGGCGCTCATCTTTCACCAGACACTAAGCACCCCGAAAAGCACGCTACAGCATGCGGTATCCGTCGGGAACACCCCAAGGGAGATCCTGAAAGATCCACATTTTCCCCCAAGGATCCAATAATGAGAACGAATTACAATACTTAATCCATTTCATACATCCAGGGTTCTTAAAAATTACATTAGTACATTTCCAAAGTCAGAGTGTGAAATATTAAACAGCAGAATAAAAATAAACATCTATCGATAAAGAATAAGGATCCTCTGTGCCCACCAGAAGAATCCTTCACACAACGAGTGCTCCTCAAGTTAACCTACAATAGGGGTAAATAAACCCTGAGTACACAATATATTTGCAAGACTTATCCGACTAATGAGAATAATTTCTCGACTCCAAGGGATATGCAAAGCATTATGGTTTGCTGGGTTTCTTTTGAAGAAAGCAATACTAATAGTGAGTCCTTATTTTTGTTATTATTAGTAGCCATGATTAATTGATTATCTACTTATTCTATGTAAGCACCTGTTCTACATTCAAGCAAGAGTTGAGCAATCAATTCCATTTCATCACCTTTCATCTTTCAGTTCTTACTATGGTGTTAGACCATAGACAAGTCATACTGGAACACTGGTGATTTGCGAATCAATGCCCCCAGCTAGGTACCCCAAAAACACACACCTCGCTTGTACCCCAAGCACAAGCAAGACCAACTCATCACCCTCCTGACATGGGGTCTAGGTCCCCGTCCAAACTTGGACTCCAAGCCCCCGCTCCTGAGTTTTGGACTCAATGCGGTGCAAGGACCTCCACCATCCCCACCTCCATTCAGTCGGTCCGGAAAGAGTCGAAACCCACGACAAGAGAGTAAGTCTTCTCTGCACCCATACCCAAGTATGTGCTCAGGATAATAAATCTGTGACTTGCCTAGAGCCCAATGCAACGGCTGGTCCTTAACTGACACAGATAGGGAAAAAGTGTAACCAAACTATACCCTATTGGCCGCAGGACACAACCTCTTACACCCACCAATACCCAAACCATATCCCTACCTGGTCACCATTTTCCTTTCCACCATTTTATCATGAATGATCATAATTATCACCTATTGCGAGTAACGGTAGGTTACTCACGCTACCGATACCCTAAGCATGGCAGCTACTCGACCTATACTAGTAGGACTCATAGGTAAGTACATTTATGCATGTAGTTTCTATAAAATGCCTATAACATAAATGCACATCATATATATTCAGTGATCATTAAAAATATGGGTTATGCACCGAGGCTTGCCTTGGGCAGGCGGTGGGTCAACAAAGTCAGCACCAATAGGCTCTAGGGCTCCCTCCTGCACGTGGATCTTCTCCTCATACTCCTCAATGACCTCCTCGTAGTCCTGTTTGTCTACGGGCACGAACTCTACCAACTCATGATCTACATGCATGAAAGTATGATGCAACACTTAATAATATAGCAACAACAACTCTTAAAATACAAATACATTTGTCAAGCTACTAAACTAGCTCTACCTACGTTACCACTAACAAGTATGAAGCGTGACATATATTATCTTAACAACTAAAGGTATTCTTACTCTTAATACCGATTTACTCTACATATGATAAAACAAGGAGTGCTAGCTATCTTATTTATCAACCTACTCTAGGGCTACAAAAATTACAGCAAGCACTTAAAAATCTAATGAGCCTACTGTAAAAATTCCTGGCTAAAGCTATCACCGATTTGCCACAAAAATTCCTACAACTATTGAGCTAAATAATACTAAGCTCTCTAATTTGTATTGATGCATCTATCATTATCACAAATAACTATAAACTAACTATACCAGTAGATAGATAGCATTTTTGTGAACCTAATAATTTTTGTTTCACTATTTTTGGACATCTATAGAATTTACTATTATTTTCAAAGTTCAACTCAAAACTAAATTGAATAAGCATTTATCAATTCATTGGAAAATGGAAAACCAAATTCCACCGCGTGACCCAGAGCGTGAACGGCTCGTCCTAGTCCAGCGTGAATGCGCACGCACACACGACACACTGGTGTGGCCCAATGTGGGCATGGCCCATCCGCGCGACGACGTCCCGCGATGGGGAGGCCCGCGCGCTTCAGCTATTTTGCAAAAATGGCCCCAACCTACTGACAAATCACCTTGAGACCCATGGCATTATTCTTACAATCAGCTACTTTGTAGATAAGCCCTTGGAACAATCTATCTTCGCAACTACAACACCCTTGGCATCCGCACGCGCACATCGGTGTGGCGGTGCTGGCACAGGGCGGTTGCGCCGGCCAGACCGACCCCTCCCCACCCCCAAATGTGAGCCGATGCTCACCTAGGCGTAAACCCAAAGTGATGGGCAGTGACGTGGTGAATAGAGATGTTGTCCCGAGCTCCCTCCATGACGACAAACTCCTTCCTACAACGGCGGCCATGTTCCCATTAGCCAAGTCACAAACAACGTGAACGAGTTCAAGAATGGGCATCTGCGACTCACCCTGAACCTACCAGACGTGGTGCTTTGACTGGAGACTTACAAAGCAAGTCTAGCCACGCGCACACAGCAAGCCTTGCGATGGCGGTGGTGGCTCAACTACGTCGGCAATGCTAAGCAGGCAGTAGTAGGGTGAAATGGGGTGCACATGGGATAGAGTGGAGCAGGGCGAAGATACAGTACCAACGAAATGGATAGAGGTAGACGGGGTAAGGTGAATTAGATGGGCGCTACCGCGGGGTCTTAAGATGGCTGACGGCGAAGGAATCGTCAAATTGGGGCTCGACACTGGCTGGCAGTAGTAGTGGGAATGTTCGGCATGTAGCTAGGTTCCTACTCAATCGATTGGCACACGCAACTATACGGATTTGATCGGTGCTGCGAGCTAGCCTTGGCACGGCCTGATGACTCTAGCACGATGCCATTAATGGCAGAGGTGACTGGGGGCACATTGATGCTCTCCAATCAATGCAACAGACAAGGGCGCACACAGAGAAGACACACGTGGTCTTATGAGTTGGCATGACATGGGCGGCCGCAACACATTAACCTACAAGCCGACGACGACATGGCCATGTGCTGGCGCAGCAGCTCAGGCGAACACGATGCGAGCGGTGCAGCGCATGCATCGACTCAGCACTTGCGACTATGACTAGTAGCAGCGCGTTGATGCGACACAATGCAGCGTAAGTAATGGCACAGCGAAGCGGGCAACAGCAGCATGGTGACAGGATGGCGGCACAATGATGCAGGTGGTGAGAGTGCACACGGGCGACCCAGCGCTCATGATCGAGACTGGTAGCCGTGTGAGGACACAGTGAGGCAGACAACAGCGGACGAACCGGGCATAGGGCCCGTGACAACAGTGGTGGTGGTAGAGCGGCCAGACTCACCGGCGTGGTGTGCATGTAGCGCGAGCGTGAGCGCGAGCCAGGGCATGGCAATGGGTGATAGTGGCCTGCAGCGCGGAGCCAGCGGTAGGCCTGGCCAACGCGGTTGCACGCGTATGGCGTGCGTGCGCATGTGTGACGGGCAAACCAGCACGGCGCGCCGAGCCAAGGCAATGGTGACCACATCCAAACGTAGAAACCGTGTTGTGCATGCTTTTTGAAATGGTCCTAAAACCCAACCCGATGATCCAATTGCTAAACCAGTTTTTCTACACTCAAGAGGGTGTGTTAAACTTCTAAAACAAGCCCTAATACCCTACCATTGCTTAACCCAAGTTTCCTACAAAAATTGTCGAACTTAGCTTCGTCGAACCATTTTCTGACTTAAGAAAATTGACTAAGTTTTTGGCTCGGATTCGCGTCAACTTCAATTTCCAAGTTACCTACCATGCTAGCTAGGGAATTCATTTTTCGATCGCAAGTATTTCATCATTGCCTACGAAGTTAGTACTACCAACTTTATTAAAGTACCGCATATGCGTTCTATAGCATTTTCATTCAATAAAAATTCATTTAGAACCCTAAGTGATATAACGTGACATGAAATATAACATTCGTTTTCGTGTTTCCGATGAACGTTTCGAGTTACATATATTGCTTTACACCCTATATTACACACATTTACACATAATTATGATGCTCATGTAGTGTTTTAGCAAAAGACTATATAGTGTAACACCGAGGGTGTTATAGTCTTGCCTTAGTTTAGAGAAACAACATATATCCTCTCTACCTATTATTTTAAGTTTGTTCTATCCTTGGATAAACTTAGTTCTTTAGTTTAGTTCCATTCGCATTCCTCGTGGAAATATGATACCTTGGAATACTTTCGGGTGAAAGCTATATTGACATATGTGTGCTTGCGGATTTATCTGTTTGTCATACCTAGTGTCAACAGTAGAGAACCCCTCTTAATAGTATGGCCATCTACCCTAAACATGATCACATTCTCTATTGTGTCTTGATCACCAAAACAAAATCCTGTAATTATACCTTTGCCTTGATCTCCATAGGGTTTTGTTTTTCTCTTT
This sequence comes from Miscanthus floridulus, assembly GCF_019320115.1. Classification (NCBI taxonomy): domain Eukaryota; kingdom Viridiplantae; phylum Streptophyta; class Magnoliopsida; order Poales; family Poaceae; genus Miscanthus; species Miscanthus floridulus. Next base: position 94,291,823 of record NC_089583.1, on the reverse strand, counting down.
CTTCTTTTCCAAGTTGAGCACTTAATCATTATCACATGTGTCCATCTCACCATTTCATGTGATCAACATCATCACTTGAGTGCCACCAAGATTCACAACTTGGATTGGACCACCTTTTCTAATCTACACACTTAGATCAAAGGTTAGTCCTAGGTTTCATCAATTATCTAAAACCAAACTAGGGCTTTCAGTCTCCCCTTTTTGGTAATTGATGACAACCTTTCATAAAGATGTTCAATAAGAATTTCTTTGATTCATGTTGCTTGACCAAGCATATTATCATAGTGTAAAGGTTATGGACAAGTTTCATAAACCTGAATTGGTAGCATTGGCTCCCCCTACATATGTGCCAAGAGTTTGGATTTGAAAGCTTGCACATATGTATGGATTAGGAAGTGTGGGAGAGTAATGTCTACCAAATGATGCTAAGGTGTAAAGAATGGACCTTTGAAGCATCATACCAATCAGAGTTGCCATTTGAACACCATCCTTAGCACCATAGTTTGCTAGATACCACTTGAAAACACAAAGAACTAGATACCTCATGAGATCAACAATAGAAACAAGGCTCTAGTACTACTTGTAGAACCAATTCAAGTGTCTAGCTATCCTATGCATGCTAGTATTCATTACTTCAAACATTTTCTATAATCTACCATACACCACATAAGCATGAATATGAAATTAAAAACTTATGCCATGCAAGCAAGCATATGTAATGCACATACAAATGCAACATACAAGTTTATGAGCTTGCTCCCCCTACTTGTGTGCTTCAAATTTTTAATTTATCCCCTTCCTTTGTCAAACACCAATCTTTGTGAATTACTTCTCCCCATTTGTCATCGATGACCACAAAAGGTGAGCTCAAATTTTAGATAGGTTGGGGTAAAACCATGTGAAGTGAGGATCATTTTCCCATATTTGGTTCAATCTAAATCACTTGCAAAAGATATTTAACTCAGTTTGATCCAAGGACAAGCTTCTTCACACCTCCAAATAAGGGTTATCTTGTACCATGTTGAGTTAAACACTTATAGTTTATTTTCTAGATCAAACACTAGGTTCACAAGCCCACAAACATGTCATATGCTTCCACTAGATCATTTCAAGCATAGAGGTAATAGTGGTACCATACAAACATCAAATTCATTTGCTTTTCATGAATGAGCCTAAGACATGATAGTAATGACTAGATGCACTAAGCAAGTCCTTAGCAAAGGATGAATGACATGGCAATCAACTTTACCTTGATTTGCTCAAAGGAGAGGCATGTCATATAATGGGGGATGCAGTCAACACATATTTGAGAAGTCAAGTATGTTCAATTTATTCTTATCTTGCAAAACCTCTTCTCATCAAGTGGCTTGGTGAAGATATCGGCAAGTTGATCATCGGTGCCCACACTCTCAATGCAAATGTCCCCTTTTGTTGATGATCTCTAATGAAATGATGGTGGACATCTATATGATTTGTTCTTGAATGCTGAACCGGGTTGTTGGTGAGCTTCACGGCACTCTCATTGTCACATAGCAATGGCACTTGTTTGAACTTGATTTCAAAGTTACTCAAAGTAGCCTTCATCCAAAATAATTAAGCACAACAACTATCTGGCCGAAATGTACTCTGCCTCGGTGGTTGAAAGTGCTACATAATTTTGCTTCTTTGATGACCAAGACACAAGTGATCTTCCCAATAGTTGACATGTGCCCAATGTCCTCTTTCTCTCAACTTTGCATCCCGCATAATCAGAGTCTGAATATCCAATCAACTCAAATCTTGCTCCTTTGAGATACCACAATCCAACATTTTGTGTATGCTTCAAGTACCTCAATATTCTCTTGGTTGCCTTCAAGTAACTTTCTCTTGGTGATGCTTGGAATCTAGCACACATGTATACACTAAACGTCACATCCAGCCTTGATGTGGTCACATAGAGTAGGCTTCCAATCATAGATTGATATATCTTTTGATCCACCATGTTGGCACCAGCATCACTATCTAAGCTTCTATTTGTCCCCATTGGTGTACTAATTGCTTTGCTCTCATCCTTGCCAAAAATCTTGAGCATGTCTTTGATGTACTTGCCTTGACTCACAAATGTATCATTCTTCATTTGCTTGATTTGAAAACCAAGGAAGTAACTAAGCTCTCTAATCATGGACATCTCAAACTCACTTGCCATCATCCTTCCAAACTACTCACAAAAATCTTGATTGGTTGATCCAAATATGATGTCATGAACATAGATTTATAACACAAATAAGTCATTGCCTAGCTTCTTGGTGAATAATGGTGTCAACCTTTGCCCATCTTGAATACCTTAGAGAGTAGGAAATCCCTCAATCTCTCATACCATACTCTTGGTGCTTGTTTCAATCCATATAAAGCCTTTCTTAACTTGTAAACATGGTTGGGTTTCTTATCATCTTCAAAATTGGGAGGTTGGTCAACATACACAAGCTCATTGATGTACCCATTGAGAAATGCACTCTTCACATCCATTTGGTACAACTTGATATTGAGGGCACAAGCATAGGCTAACAAAATCCTAATTGCTTCCAATCTTGCAACCGGGTATATGTTTCTCCAAAGTCAAGACATTCAACTTGAGTGTAACCTTGAGCCACTAATCTTATTTTGTTCCTTACAACTATCCCATCTTGATCTTGCTTGTTCTAAAAGACCTATTTAGTTCCAATCACATTATGATCCTTAGGCCTCTCTACTAACTTTCATACTTGATTTCTTATGAAGTTGTTTAGCTCTTCATGCATAGCATTCACCCAATCAACATCCAACAAAGCTTCATCTATCTTCTTTGATTCAATGGATAACACAAATGAGAAGTATTCATAAAATGATGCCAATCTTGATCTTGTTTGCACACCTCTTGAGATATCACCAATTATGGAGTCCTAATGGATGATCTCTTCCTACATTGGTTGGTTGGAGCACTTAAACTTGATTGCTTGCACTTTGTTGATCATTTGGTTGGGATGATGAATTAGCCACTTGTTGATTTTACACTCTGTCATCACTTGTACTATCTTGACCTTGATTATGAGAACCACTAGCTTGCATATTTGAGTTAGAGAGCACTTGATTCTTGTCATCTTCAACATCAATCACCTACTTAGGCCTTATATCACCAATGTCTATGTTCTTCATTGTATTGACCAATTGAGTGCCTCTCACATCATCTAGATTCTCATCTTTCCCTTAGGAACCATTTGTTTCATCAAATTCCACATCATGAACCTCCTCAAGAGTACCACTTAGTCAAATTCCAAACTCTATAAGCCTTGCTAGTAGTGGAGTAACCAAGCAAGAAACATTCATCACATTTCTTTTCAAACTTGCTCAATCTAGTGTCTTTCTTCAATATATAGCATTTGCAACCAAAAACCTGAAAGTATGCAATGTTAGGGCTTTCTTCCATTCAAGAGCTCATAAGGTATCTTCTCCATCATGGGGTGACAATAGAGTCGGTTGCTATAGTAGCAAGCCATGTTGATTGCTTCGGCCTAAAATGAATGACTCACATTGTACTCACTCAACATTGATCTTGCCAAGTCAATCAAAGTTCTATTCTTCCTCTTAACTAGGTCATTTGATTGTAGAGTGTATTTGGCAAAGAATTGATGCCTAATGCTAAACTCATCACACAAATCATCAACCCTTGTATTCTTAAATTCACTTCCATTGTCACTTCTCACTTTCTTGATGGTTGTTTCAAACTCATTGTAGATTCTCTTGATGAATGTCTCGAAAGTTGCAAACACATCACTCTTATCAATAAGAAAGAACACCCATGTATATCTAGTGAAATCATCTACAATCACAAATTCATATTTGTTTCCACTAATGCTAGTGTATGTGGTTGGTCCAAACAAGTTAATGTGCAACAACTCAAATGCCTTAGATGTGCTTATAGTGCTCTTCTTAGGATGTGTGTTACCAACTTACTTTCTGGCTTGACATGTACTACATAGCTTATCCTTCTCAAATGTGACATCTTTCAAGACTCTAACTAGATCATGCTTCACCAATTTGGTCAATTGTTTCATTCCAATATGACCAGGCCTTCTATGCCATAACCAATCCATGCTAGACTTAGTGAGCAAGTATGTTGATAATTGAGCTTTCTCTAACATTGAAATCAACCAAGTATAGATTGTCATATCTAAATCCTTTGAATATCAAGTTAGAGCCATCTACACTTATGATCTCTACATCATCCACACCAAATATGCATTTGAAACCAAGATCACACAATTGAGCTACCGACAAAAGGTTGAAGTTCATGCTCTCTACTAGTAGCACATTAGAAATGCTCAAGTTATTGGATATTGCAATCTTACCAATGCCCTTTGACCTTGCCTTTGCCATTGTCACCAAATATGATATTATTAACCCCATTGTTATTATTTGCATTGATTGAATTGAACATTCTTGAATCACCGGTCATATGTTGTGTGCACCCACTATCAAGCACCTAATGCCTTCCTCTGGGTTTTTAATTGACCTACAAAAGAAGATCATTTTTTAGGTACCCATTTGCTTGGGTTCTTGAAGGTTAGCTACTAAGCTCTTTGGCACCCAAATAGGCTTTCTTCTTTGAGCCCACCATTGGTGCACCAATGAACTTAGCCTTCACACCATTAGCACCCTTCGTAAGCAAATAACAAGAATCAAACTTAATAGAGGATACATTAGCATTCTTGTTCTTGTTTTTGCAATCTTGCTCTATATGCCCCACTTGCTTGCATCTATTGCAAAACCTGACCACTGCCCTTCACAAAACTAGTTTTGTGAGTGACAAAGGCCTGCCTTGCCTTTATTGGCAGGTATAGCCCAATCTCTCTTTATTGAAAGAAAACCTTTGGCTACCCAAGCACTTTAGCAAGAAGGCATCTCCACCATAGACATTGCCTAAGGCACTGAGTGAGCTCATTCACCTCCTTCTTGAGGGTTTCAATTTCCACCATTAGTGAGGCATTACAAGTGAAACCATCACTCAAAGGTAAAGTAGAAGTGGTAGTGCAACAAGAAGGGTTAGTGGGAGCCCTCGGTTTCATCAAATTCAATATCATGAACCTCTTCAAGAGCACCACCAGCCAAATTCCAAACTCTATAGGCTTTGCTAGTAGTGGAGTAACCAAGTAGGAATGCTTTATCACATTTCTTCTCAAACTTGCTCAATCTAGGGTCTTTCTTCAAAATGTAGCATTTGCAACCAAAGACTCTAAAGTATGCAATGTTGGGCTTTCTTCTATTCAATAGCTCATATGGTGTCTTCTCTATCATGGGGTGACAATAGAGGTAGTTGCTATAGTGTCTTGTCTAATTCCAAATTCATCACATAACTCATCAATTCTAGTGTTCTTGACCTCACTACCATTGTCACTTCTTACTTTCTTGATGGTTGTTTCAAACTCATTGTGTATTCTCTTGATGAATGTTTTGAATGTAGCAAACACATCACTCTTGTCAACAAGAAAGAAGACCCATGTATATCTTGTGAAATCATCCACTATCATAGATCCATATTTATTTCCACCAATACTAGTGTATGTTGTTGGCCCAAACAAATCCATGTGCAATAACTCAAAAGCCTTAGATGTGCTCATCATGCTCTTCTTAGGGTGTGTGTTACCAACTTGTTTTCTAGGCTTGACATGCACTACATAGCTTATCCTTATTAAATGTGACATCTTTCAAGCCCCTTACTAAATCATGCTTAATCAATTTGTTCAATTATTTTATTCCAACATGACCAAGCCTTCTATGTCATAACCAACCTATGCTAGACTTAGTGAGCAAATATGTTGACAATTGAGATTCTCTAGCATTGGAATCAACTAAGTATAGGTTCTTATATCTAAATCCTTTGAATATCAAGTTAGAGCCATCTACGCTTATGATCTCTACATCATCAACTCTAAATATGCACTTGAAACCAAGATCACAAAGTTGTGCTACTGACAATAGGTTGAAGTTCAAGCTCTCTACTAGCAACACATTAGATATGCTTAAGTCATTGGATATTGCAATCTTACGTAGCCCTTTGACCTTGCCTTTGCCGTTATCACCAAATGTTATACTATCAACCCCATTGCTATTATTTATGTTGATTGAATTGAACATTCTAGAATCATCAGTCATGTGTTGTGTGCATCCACTATCAAGCACCCAATGCCTTCCTCCTGGCTTTATAATTGACCTACAAAAGAAGATCAATTCTTTTTAGATACCCAAACTTGCTTGGGTCCTTGAAGGTTAGTGTCGACACAGAATTTTCGCCTCCGTGCCGAGGACACACGTAGCAAGCCAGAAGGGTCCTCTCAATGGAGCAGATCCGCCTAGCTTCAGCGCAAGGGTGGTCGATCCTGCACAATCCTCCCAAGACATGACAGTCAATTTGACCCTGCAATTGACAAGGAGAGAAAGCTTATCAGTAATTAAGGGTGGAATATGCTGGTGTTGCCAGATAGTCCCAAATGTGCGGCTCTGAGAGCTGATATCAGAGGAAATCGACTAAATAGCCGATCCCAGCATGTTCACAAGAATGAATCGATTAAAGCTCATGGGATTGTATAAGAAGGATCGGTTATCATTCAGGATAAATGTTATTTAAGCCAATATTAATCAATGGCAATAAGATATCAATGATGATTGATTTATACTGAGCCAATGATTATAAGTAACCGAAACTCCTTTTATTTAAAGAAACAACTCAACACCTCTTAACCATTTAATAAAGATAAATCTAATGAACATGTTAGATCTCATCTATCGCCATGACCTAGTGGGGCATGAGGTAGAATCATGCAAGTCAGTGAAACAACAATAGACTCGATGACCCTAACTCATTACTAATATCAGTGGGACATAAGGCAGAATCATGCAGGCCGTAATACCATAACAAGATCATGGGGCTAACGTATCTTTCAACTTATCTCTACTTCAATGATCTCATAATGTGAACTAGTTCATGAAAGCATTCGAATATCAGGCTAAATAGCCGATTCAGGCATAGCGCACAGTTAAGGTCATGCCTTCTAGGAACAGGTCTACTAACTAACGATCCCCACTCCACTGGTGCCAATAGTAGGGGTGAGAGGTAGAATCCCATAGGCCATGATGACGGGCCATGGAACGGTTTTCATTAACTAATAGATCTACTCAAGATCGGACATGCCTTAACCACATGCTATGCACGATTAAGATTGATGCAAAACAGCCGATAAAAAACATAACTCATCGCTTAAGATGTAGATTAGATCAGTTTTAGATTAGCAAATGATGAGTTAAACAAGATATAAGGCTGATCCTAGATCAATCTCAATTGGGCTAAGTGATATTGCTGTAATTAGATAAACAATGAAAGCAATAAGCAATATCGGTAACTTAATGAATCTACCAAAGACTGTCATGCTAAGGTAGAGCCGATAACTTGACCTTGATCTAATTCAAGCAGTGGGGTTGTGAGGTAGAATCACACAGGCCATACTTGAATTAGACAAGAATCGATAACTAGCCTATACCAGAGTCACAGTGGGGGTCGACCGGATTGATGTAGCCATATAAACAGAGGTATAAACCATGATGGTACATTACAGACAAGCAGTGGAGGTCGATCGGATCGATGCAGCCATACTCGCTGAAGAACTCGCTGAGATCTACTCTAGTCCTACTCCTAAGGGGTGGCCAGAGCCAAAAAAAAGTAATTGACTTTGTATTTGATTGATTGATCAATTTTACAATAGCTAAGGTTTGGTATTTATACCCGGAGTCTAAACATGAACCTTACTCGAGTACGACTCAATACAATCTTTGGTATAATGAAAATATTCCTAATTTAAGATAACTTGGACTCTAATCTTTCCCTTTTGTAGAGTCCAGTATGTCTTGTCCTAGCACCGATCGTAGCCTCTGTCATCATCTGCTGGCGCTATCTGAAGAAAGCTGACTCTAGTGCATCCGAATCAACTAGTTCCGATCTCCATGTAGCTGATTCCTTGATGATGACATGATTTTCGGGAGCTTCCGGACCCCTGTAACTCTTCTTCCAAATTCTAGCTGTAAACACATGTCCCCCAATTTTGGAATAAAAGTAATTTTATTCCAAAATTATCATGTCTTCATCTTCGATGGGTCTGCAGTCATGGGTAGAGAATCTTGATCTAGGGTCTACTATTTGATGCTGCCTATGTTAGCTCATGAGCCCATGCTTCACAACTTTTATGAGAGTATCATCACTTCACTGGGCACTTGGATTCATCCTCCCTAGGCCAGGCTATAAAATGCCTATCTGCCCCCTGGTGAGAGCAGCTTAATGATTCAACTATGTTTCTCTTCTACCTGTCCTCTCGAGCTCTGACTTTGCCAGACCCTCCATGGTCCATCTTTTACTATGAAGGTTTGAGTGGCTAGAAGAATTCTTATGTATAGGGCGATTGTGTCGCTCATTCTAGCGCCTTGTCGAGCAAGAGGATCAGCTATTGCAGCTAGAAGAAGTCTTGTGATACCACCTGAGTCTTCTCTCCATGCTCGCAAATGTTGTTCTAGCGTTTGCAAGGGCTAAAATATGTGGACACTTTCTCCTTGTTTGCTTCATCAAATGTCCGTTGGGAGAGCCACAGGCTTGTTTTCTATAGTTCCTGATCTGCCAAGCGGGCGGCCTTTCCCCTTCTCCTGGTAGAATTCCATTATCCAGCCGATGTAACCTGGTTCATGATGACCTTCAGCCTTGTGGGGGCCCGGACTCCCTTCAATCCAAAGAAGTCTTGGTGGGTTGATTTCTGATTAAATCTAAATTCTTCGCATCCATCCCATGACGTTTTGTAATCTGGGGAAGCAATAAGTCCAAATCTGTTATCTCTTCATTATCTCTCCCCTAAAATTCTGGAGTGCTGATCCGTTTTCGTATCTATTTTCAGTTTTCATACCCTCGGCGAAATCTACCTCCTCGCCTCCTCGGGCTATATATGCGGGCCACGGCTGGGGCTCAGAAAACTACCCGTCTTGTCTCAAACCTCCTACGTCTTTAGCATAGTCCTTGCTTTTTTGTCGGTTTGAGATCATGGAGAATAGCAAGAGGCTTGCTGAGGAAGTTCTTAACGGGTCCACATCATCGCGCCAGCGTCTTCATTGCCGAGAAGGCGCTACTCGGGATGTCTCCACCGCCCTAAAGCACAGGGTCGACTTGGTTTAACCTTCAATATCATCTTCAACACTGACTCATCGCTAGCTTCCTAGTTGTCCGAGGAGGCAGATCGATAATGAAGATATAATCGCTTTCATTGATCGGACTGATCAAAGTTTAACCAACTGTCTTTCCCTCGCGGAGTTGGCTCTGGCCATGATTCAAATCCAATCATCCTCTGAGGCTGATTTGAGGGAACGGTTGGCCAAGACTGAAGTCAGAATCATAGGTAATATGGCTACCACAATTTCTTTCGCTTTTCCTTAACTTTGCCTCTGAGACCTTCTGACCAATCCTTCCTTTGAATTTTTTTAGATCTAACTGCCCAGTTGGAAAACCTTCGATCAGCCGTAGACCACGTGGTGGGATTTGTCAATGCTAGGGGCGCCATTCCAATAATCCACTTGCATGACATCCCAAACTACGTCAAGGAGGTTGCTCTCCATGGCGTTCGTCATGGTGCTGCCATAGCGTTGGCTACTGCACAAGCCCACTCAGGTCACAATCTTCGGCTCCTTCCTCATGGTTTTCTGGATGCAGTGCCTCCCGAGGATCATGAGCGTTGGATTGAGGAATTCTTTAGTGCCGCCAACTCTGTAGCTTTCAATACTTTGGCTGATGATATAGTGAGCAAATTGTTTTTCGGCCCGTAGCTTGTAATAGGTGACTTTTAGCAAACAATTCCTTCGTCTCTTATTTCATATTATACGTATCACTTCATCCATGTTTGCTTTCCCCCTATAGGCGATACGCATCGTACCGGCTTCTTTTCCATTGGGTTCATTTTTTGTACTAGAGGTGATACCTTTCTTATATCGGCTATTAGAGTTGTTGACCGAACAAATCAGCTACTTAAGTGTTAATCCAAACGTTGGGATAATATTTCTTTAGATATTTCCCATTGATTGCTCGGCAGAACTCTTCTTCTTCTCCTAGTGCCTCCAAAATATAAGCATTACCGGGCACACAACGTATGATTTGATAAGGTCCTTCCCAATTGGGCCTTACTGTCCTTTGACCCGATCGGCAATTTCACTTTCCACACCAAATCTCCTTCAAAAAAATTGTTTATTCTTGACCCTTTTATTGTAATATTTTGCGACCCTCAATTTATTGGCTTCAGTATTTTTAAGAGCGCGCAGCTGAAGGCAACTTAAGTCTTCTAAGTCATCCATCATAAGACCTTTGTAGACTTCGGCTGTCAAATTGTTTTGTAACATAACACGCCTCGATCCGATCTGCATTTCCCAAGGAAGGACTGCGTTATGGCCATACACAAGCTCATAAGGTGATGTTTTAATTGATCCATGATAGGCCATCATGTATGCCCATAGTGCCTCATTAAGCGTTGAATGCCACTTCCTAGGCTGTTCCTCAATTTTCTTCTTGATCAGCTTAATCATAATCTGATTGGACGTCTCTACTTGACCATTAGCCTGAGCATAGTAAGGAGATGAATTTAGCAGCTTGATCTCCATACTAGCAGCAAAATCTCCAAATTCTTCTGATGTAAACATGGTCCCTTGATCGGTAGTGATGGTTTGAGGAATCCTAAAACGATACACAATATGCTTCTTGACAAAATCAACCATGTTTTTTGAAGTTACTGCTTTCAAGGGGACTGCTTCAACCCACTTGGTGAAGTAATCTGTTGCTACCAATATGAACTTATGTCCCTTGCTCAAGGGTGGAAAGATCTAGCCAATTAAATCAATTCCCCATCCCTGAAACGGCCATGGCTTGACTATTGGGTTCATGGCCGATGCAGACGACTTTTGGATATTACCAAAACATTGATAGTCTTGGCATCCCTTGTAATATTCAAAATAATCTTCTAATATTGTTGGCCAGAAATATCTAGTTCTGCGGATAATCCATTCATCTTATAAGCCGATTGATGAGCTCCACATGTCCCTTCATGCACTTCGCCCATTAACACCTTAGCCTCTTCTTGATTTAGGCATTTGAGTAAGGCTCCATCGATTGTTTTGTAATACAGCTGATCATCTAGCAAAACGTATTTAGTCGATTTATACCTTAGCTTTCTGGTAACTTTTCGTGATGGATCTCTAAGGTAGTCTACTATCTCAACTCTCCAGTCATTATCCAAGGTTTCATTGCTCAAGATTTTTTGAATTACTCGATAATCTGATGCACTTTGAGCCAAATGGTTAGCTTCTTGATTTTGTGCCCTCGGAATGTGCTGAAATGAGACATGAGGAAACTCTTTGAGCAACCTCTGACTCTTGTCATAATATCTCCTCAAAGTGTCTTCCTTGCACTCATATAGGCCGATCAACTGATTAATAATTAATAGTGAGTCTCCAAATATTTTAATTGCTTTGGCCTTTACCTCATGAAGAAGTTGAATCCCTCTTAGAATAGCCTCATATTCTGCCTGATTGTTGGTAACCATTGGCTCGGTTGGAAAGGCAAACTCAAAATTTGCCCCCCGAGGCGAAATAATAACAATACCAATGCCACCACCTTGCTTGCAAGATGATCCATCGAAGAATAACATCCAAGGTACCGGCTCTACATAATTCATGCTTGGTTTACGATGTTGGGTGACAAAATCGGCTATTACCGGCCCTTTGACTGCTTTAGCTGATTCGTACCTCAAGTCAAACTTTGATAACGCGAGAATCCATTTTCCCACTCTCCCATTTAATATTGGTAGTGATAACATGTGCTTAATTATGTCAACCTTGGAAGCAACCGTACATTCGGCCGACAATAAGTAATGCCTCAACTTGGTGCAAGAGAAATATAAGTACAAGCATAACTTTTTGGTGGGAAAATATCTTGTTTCTAGATCTAGAAGTTTCCTACTTAGATAGAAAACCACTCGCTCCTTTCCTTCAAATTCTTGCATCAGGGCCGATCTAATTATTTTGTCATCGGCCGATATGTACAACTTGTAAGGCTTACCCTGCTGCGAAGGAACTAGCATGGGTGGATGCTTCATATACTCTTTTATCTCTTCAAACGTCTTCTATTGTATGTCACCCCATCTGAATTCTTGATTGTTCTTTAATTTCAATAAGGGAGAAAACGGAAGAACCCTTTCCGATAAATTTGAAATAAACCTTCTGATGAAATTAATCTTGCCAAGAAAAGATAGCAACTATGTCTTAGTAGTCAGGGGAACCGCATCGTCAATTGCTTTCATGCTCTTCTGACCGACCTCAATCCCTCTCTCATGGACCATAAAACCCAAGAATTGCCCAGCTGATACCCCAAAGGCAAACTTATTAGGATTCATCTTCAGACCATGTGTTCTCGTGCATTCTAGAGTCTCCCACAAATTAGCTAGATGCTCTTTGTACCCTATTGATTTTATCATCACATCATCAATGTAGATTTCAACAATCCTGCCGATCAACTTATGAAAAATATAATTCATTGCCCTTTGATAAGTGACACCAGCATTCTTCAGACCGAAGGTCATCACAACCCATTCGAACAAGCCGATTGCGCCAGGGCACCTAAAAGCAATCTTCGCTATGTCCTCTTTAGCTATGAAAATTTGGTTGTACCCTACATTGCCGTCCATGAAACTAATAACCTTGTGCCCGGCTGCTGCATCTACTAACATATCGGCTATCGATATTGGATAACCATCCATGAGTGTGGCTTTGTATAGATCCATGAAATCAATGCAAACTCTTAATTTCTCATTCTTCTTGTATATAGGGACAACATTCGATATCCACTCTGCATATCGGCATGGTCGGATGAACTTCGCCTCTAGTAGCCTTTCAGTCTCTTTTTTAATATCATTAAGCACATTCGGATTGAATCTCCTTGGAGCTTGCTTGAATGGCTGATATCCTGGTTTGATTGGCAATCGATACTCAACAATTGACCGGTCTAAACCAGGCATTTCGTAGTATTCCCAAGCAAAGCATTCTTTAAACTCTTTCAATAAATTCATTAATTCCTACCTATACTCCAGATCTAATTTAGCACTTACATACGTTGGCCTAGGTCTGTCTCCAAAGCCAATATCCACTTCTTCCAATTCATTAGCCGACATGAAGCCGTGTCCTAGTTTACCGTCTGTAATATCTATTGGATTATCCATTAAAACCAACTTTCAAAGCCGACTGCTTGGATCGACTGTGGGCTCTCACCATCGACTCTGAACTCTGACGGCAACAGAAAAACCATTCAAATATTAGTCGATGGTTGCTTTCTATCAGCTATTTGCTTGGCATGCCATACTTGAGCTTTACTGGATGCCTGAGTTTGTTCCAACTCCTTATTTCTTAGGCGTTGCATTCTTCTCTTCTAGCTCCTTGTTAAACCTCTAGGGCACCATTGGCCTTCCTACCAAACATGTTCCCTCTGGTTGTTTCCTTCTTCATGATTAGCCCAGTCTTGGTCAACAACTCTCTTTCCCAACCGATCATGAATACTTTTATTTTTTAAGCGTCGATCTATGTTATTATGATGATATGCATTCTGGGCATGAATAGACTGGTGGTTGATTTGAGATTGCCTATACTTCCAATATTGATTACTGCATTCTGGAAAGTCATGTCTGGTAGGCAATTTCAAACCTTCGTTCTAGCAATATCTGAAGAAAGGATAATTCCAGTGCGATTCAGCTTGCTTCCTTTCATACCTTTCTTCTTCTAGTTGACGCTGGTATTCTTGATCCTCTAACCATTGCTGATGATCTTTTTCCTTCTATCGCCGCCACTTATTCAATAGGATCTGAGATGTGACTCATGGCCTTGTCGCTCCATCCTTTGACATTCCCCCCTGCTTGTATCGGCTCTTCTACTGATCATGATGTTTTTAATCTCTCTGTATTCATCAGCCGATATTTGCATCTTGGGATCGACTGTTCCATCTTTTCTTGATTTGGCCGATGTTAGGGCCTTGGTTTTTCCTTTGAATATCCCAACATCAACCATATTTTGATCTCCTGGGAAAGGATTATCATCAACTTTCATCTTTTGATGCGTATTGAACTTGAGTCTCCCTTGCTGAATAGCCCTCTATATATGCTGCCGGAAAATTCTACACTCATTAGTGGAATGAGAAGTAGCATTATGGAACTTGTAGAACTTCTTATTCTTCAACTGTTCAGGGGGCAATATAACATGATTGTTTGGCAATTTGATCTGGCCCTTCTCAAGTAAAAAGTCAAAGAGCTTGTCCGATTTCATGACATCAAAGTCATAGCTCTCCTCGACTCTTCTTCCCTAAGGATTTGGCACCACTACTATCTTCTTGCCCCAATTCCAATCAGCTGCAACAACCTCCTCTTCTTCATCTTCATAGCCATCATTTGCTGAGTATGGATCATTAGTTTCGGCTATGGTGGTACTCTTCTGGAATCGGGTGTCTCTGCGCATACTCTGGAATTGGCTGTTGAGCGCTGCTACTTGTTGAGCCAATTGACCCAAGTTATCAAATTCTTGTCCTAGCAGCTTTTCCTTCCACATTGGCAGCATTCCTTGGATAGCTAAAGTAGCTAGCTGATCATCGGCCAAACTCAATGAGAAGCACAAATTCCTAGTCTCTTGAAATTTCTAAAGAAACTCAGTGCCCGATTCATTAGTCCTCTGTCTCATGATCGTCAGATCGGTGATCTTCTTTTCTCCAGTCCCAGTGTAAAAATATGTATGAAACTTTTTCTCCAGGTCAGCCCAATTGGTAACGGAGTTGACTGGTAGTGACAAGAACCAAGTGAAGGCTGGCCCTAATAGGGATAAGGAGAAAAAACGAACCCGATGGGCATCCTCAACTGATGCTTCACCCAATTGTGTAAGATACCGACTGACATGTTCTATTGTGCTTGTACTGTCTTGATCAGTGAACTTGGTGAACTCTAGAAACCTGTAATTTATAGGAAGAATGACCAAATCATATCATTCTAGATATGGACGTTTGTATGAAAAGGTCAGCCCCTTCGGCTTCAAATCGAACTAATTCTTCATCATCTCGATCACCTTTAGCAGCAACTCATCAGCTTACGGATTTGGATTTCTCGGTACTTGCTGACCCATCTATGGACTAAAATCTCACGTGACTTGATATCCTAGATTTGGCATCATGTGGAGGGTGTTATAATTCGTGCCATAGTGATAGCCTTATGGAATCTTAATCTATTGGGTCCTTTGCTGGCTTGCTGCTTGAAGTCTCTGATTATAGACATAAGGATCTATATCTCTACGGATCTTTTAAATTGATGGTGCTATTTTTTGAGCCGACGACGGTATGTGGCCTGATGTGCCAAAATTGATCATCTAGTTCTGACTTTGCCCCATCGGCTATTGTACATGTTGTATTGACGATCTAGGATTGTAATGTACCTAATTCGTAGCATTGTCTGGAGTTTGTTCAGATGAACCTTGAAGTGTTTGGACATCACCATTACTAGCTGGTACTACTTCTTGATGGCTGGTACCGACTTGATTAGTCCCTTGAGTCAATGGATCTAGAATGTTGTAACAAGTCGATCCAACCTGACCAACTAGAATCCCATGAATCGTCTCTTTCATGGCATTGTGAAATACGTTAATGAAAGCTTCATTGTGGCTTAATATGGCATCATGAACAAATTTGTCTATGGCTTCTATAAAGAAACGTCTGTCTTCAGCTTCAACTGTATTTGTCTGCTCGTGTAGTAGAACCCTTGGTAGTGGAAATTTCTAAATAATTATGCTGTCATGTGTTTTGGTGTAAGACAACAAATATTTCTTCTGAAATTCTTCTATAGCCTTGCCAATGGTATCCTTATCCTCATCAGGTAGGTCTTCATAGTGTACCATAAGGATGTTGTTGTTGTTGTGAGCCACCATAACGATTGTGGGGTCCCACCGAGCGTGCCAGAAATATGTGTCGACATAGAATTTTTGCCTCCGTGTCGAGGACACACACAGCAAGCAGGAAGGGTCCGCTCGATGGAGCTGATCTACCTGGCTTCAACGCAAGGGTGGTCGATCCTACGCAATCCTCCCGAGATGTGTCAGTTAATTTGACCCTACAATTGACAAGGGGAGAAAGCTTATCAGTAATTAAGGGTGGAACGTGCTGGTGTTGCCAGACAGTCCCGAATGTGCGGCTCTGAGAGCCGGTATGAGAGGAAATCAACTAAATAGCCAATCCCAGCATGTTCACAAGAATGAATCGATTAAAGCTCATGGGATTGTATAAGAAGGATCAGTTATCATTCAGGATAAATATTATTTAAGCAAATATTAATCAATGGCAATAAGATATCAATGATGATTGGTTTATACTGAGCCAATGATTACAAGTAACCGAACTCCTTTTATTTAAAGAAACAACTCAACACCTCTTAACCATTTAATAAAGGTAAATCTAATGAACATGTTAGATCTCATCTATCGCCATGACCAGTGGGGCATGAGGTAGAATCATGCAGGCCGTAGAAACAACAATAGACTCGATGACCCTAACTCATTACTAATATCAGTGGAGCATGAGGCAGAATCATGCAGGCCATAATACCATAACAAGATCATGGGGCTAATGCATCTTTCAACTTATCTCTACTTCAATGATCTCGTAATGTGAACTGTTCGTGAAAGCATTCGATATCGACTAAATAGCCGATTTAGGCATAGCATACAGTTAAGGTCATGCCTTCTCAGGAATAGGTCTACTAACTAACAATCCCCACTCCATGGTGCCAATAGTGGGGTGAGAGGCAGAATCCCACAGGCCGTGATGACAGGCCATGGAACAGTTTTCATTAATTAATAGATCTACTCAAGATCGGACATGCCTTAACCGCACGCTATGCACGATTAACATTGATGCAAAACAGCCAATAAAAAACATAACTCAACGCTTAAGATGTAGATTAGATCAGTTTTAGATTAGCAAACGATGAGTTAAACAAGATATAAAGCCGATCTAGATCAATCTCAATCGAACAAAGTGATATTGCTATAATTAGATAAACAATAAAAGTAATAAGCAATATTGATAACTTAATGAATCTAACAAAGACTGCCATGCTAAGGTAGAGCCGATAACTTGACCTTAATCTAATTCAAGTAGTGGGATGTGAGTCAGAATCACATAGGCCATACTTGAATTAGACAAGAATCGATAACTAGCCTATACTAGAGTCGCAGAGGGGGTCGACCAGATAGATGCAGCCATACGAACAGAGGTATAAACCATGACGGTACTTATAGACAAGCAGTGGAGGTCGACCAGATCGATGCAGCCGTACTCGCTGAAGAACTTGTCGAGATCTACTCTACTCCTACTCCTAAGGGGTGGCCGGAGCCAAAAAAAGTAATTGACTTTGTATTTGATTGATTGATCGATTTTACAATAGGCGGGGTTTGGTATTTATACTCGGAGTCTAAACATGAACCTTACTCGAGTATGACTCAATACAATCTTTGGTATAATGAAAATATTCTTAATTTAAGATAACTTGGACTCTAATCTTTCCCTTTTGTAGAGTCCAGTATGTCTCATCCTAGCATCGATCGTAGCCTCTGTCGTCATCTGCTAGCGCTATATGAAGAAAGCTGACTCTAGTGCATCCGAATCAACTAGTTTTGATCTCCACGTAGCTGATTCCTTGATGATGACATGATTTTCGGGAGCTTCCGAACCCCTGTAACTCTTCTTCCAAATTTTGGTGTAAACAGTTAGTCACTAAGCTCTTTGGTACCCAAATGACTTTCTTCTTTGAGCCCACAATTGGTACACCAATGAACTTAGCCTTCACACCATTGGCACCCTTGGTAAGCAAATACCAAGAATCAAACTTAATTGGTACCCTCTATTTATAGCCACACAAGTAAATAGAGCCGTTGTACCCCTTGGAGCTATCTGTGTGGGGGCACTGGACACGGCGGTGTGCATCGCCTAGGGGTCACGGTGCCCCAACAGTCACTTCCCAACATGGTCATCGGACATGGCATGGCGGTGGCACCGCCCTAGGGGTGATGGTGACCATCCTAGCCAAGTCCCCAAAAATGACCCTCTCTGAAAAAATTGGGCGATACACTGCCGTCACCATGGTGGTGACCTCCCTCGATCAAGTCCAAAACCCCAGCCTCGGTTGAAAAGTGGCGGTGCCACTAGACAAGGGCGGTGGTGCCCATGGCGGTGCACCACCCTGCACCTAGCGATGAACACTGGCGTGTCCGATGACCGCCCTCTCACTGCTCTTCTTTGTCAGGTCCAGGTGGGCACCGCCCTAGGGGTGGCGGTGCCACCGGACAGGGGGTGGTGGTGCCACCTAGGAACCTCCACTAGCTCACCAAGTTGCAAATTTTTTTGTGATTCGATCAACGGCAACTAGAGCTATTACCCACAAGCGATGCTAACTCTTAAAGTGTTTTCTCAAAACATGTTAGAGCCACGTTAGCATTTCTCAAAATATTTTCAATAAATATTTTTGCTTGCTCTCCAATTGCGCACTAGGCCTAAATGCAATGCATGAAGTCCAACACCTAGTGGCACTAGATGACCGAATTGTCTAGTAGAGAACCCCTCTTAATAGTATGGCCATCTACCCTAAACGTGATCAAACTCTCTATAGTGTTTTGATCACCGAAACAAAATCCCTAATTGTATATTTGCCTTGATTTCCATAGGGTTTTGTTTTTTTCTTTCTTCTTTTCTAAGTTGAGTAGTTGATCATTATCACATGTGGCCATCTCACCACTTCATGTGATCAACATCATCACTTGAGTGCCACCGTACTTCACAACTTGAATTGGACCACCTTTTCTAATCTACACACTTAGATCAAAGGTTAGTCCTAGGTTTCATCAATTATCCAAAACCAAACTAGGGCTTTCAAAAGAGAAGGAGCCACCCACCAACCCCCCTTTTATATAGGCCGTGAGCGGACGCTTCATCTCTCGGCGCCAACGGTCACGCCCGTTTATGACCGCATCGAATCCAGAGCCATCACAACGAATAACAGGTTGACACAAACAATAACGGTCTAGCATGGGCAACCTAGGGGAGAAATGGGGGGAAGCCTACGCCTAAGCCTCCGCAACTCAATATCAATGATGAAATTGAGGGTCATGACCCACTCGCACCAGACCATGCCCTCAAGGGGGGAACTGTTGGGACATGGATATATGAGTAGCGGAGGCTAGACACCGCTCTGACCGCAAGAACTAACACTAACTATGAGCAAGTGATGGATTACATGAACTTCAAGAGGAGCCTTCGCTCGCTTTCCCCCACCGGATGGGTGAAGGCCAGAGAACGATGGCGAAGGCTCCTGGAAATCAACCCATGGCGATGGCCATAGGACGAAAGGCAGAGGTCCGGGCGACTTGAACGGGCAGCACGGCGGAGGTGAAGACACTCAAGACGGAGGCTTCACCGGCCTCTTGGGGGCCTCCACGCGATCTGGGAAGGGGTCCTCATGGCGCAAATGGGTCGCTAATGGACCCAAGAAGCAAAGGCGGTGCGAGTAGAGAAGACCCGGATTGCCCTTGGTGATTTGTATTGGTATAGGAATATTCCAAGGATGTACCTTAGCTGTCATGGGGTAGAAATATAAAGTAGCATGGTTACAAACATTGTCCTATAAAAAGGGGAACCACACCGTGTGTAAGGAGGTTGGTAAATATATTTATGAAACCCTAATTGTATCTGGTCCCACCAATATAGTTGTCTTTGCTCGGGGCCTCTGCCCAGCCAAAGACCATGTTCCTCAATCCCAGCCAGAAACCCAATTTTCCAACAGTGTGTAAGTTTCTATAGTTTATTTTATCTGTGTTTATTCCCATAATCCTCGTTTATACTTAAAAAAGTAGAAGCATTCATACGTGTTTATTGTGACCGTGCTTATACATTTGAGTAGAAGTTATATGTCTTTGTTCAATGAATAGAATAAAAAGCCCTGCTCGCTGCAGATTTCTAGGCTGTTGATACAGTAAAAACTGCTATCTGTAGCTAGTACATCAAACGGCCGCAGCCACAGCCAAAGCAGCTGCAGCGAGTGGATACATGACTCAGGGTTATGCCGTAGTCACGAGAAGATACGTGACTCTATGAGGTCATCCTACGAGTTTAGGTTTCCATGCACGAACAAATCACTATACATCTGGCTCACTCGTGCCTCTGGTTCTTCTTGGAGTTAAATACACCAGAGATCTATTAACTTGTGATGAGATTTCACTTAGGTCCATCAACTATGAAAAAGAATTTTTGAATCCATAAACTTTGTATGTTGTATCACTTCGGTCCATATGCCTCCATATGGACTTCTCATATTGACGTGTCTTGCTGATTTGTCTATGTAAAACATCTCTTGGCAATGCATTTCGTTAAACATGTTGTGGGCATGACGAGCAGGCAGAGTAGATACCGTGGCGCTCGACACTGTGTCCGGCCTTAGCCTGCTGCTCTTCCTGCTCCTGGTCGGCCTTGAGCTCAACTTCCACGCTGTGGGCGCCAGCGGACGTGCGTGGGAGGCTCGCCGCGGCCCTCGGCGGACACGCGCGGATGACGTGCCCATTGTCCTCGCGGAGCACGTGCCCGTGCAGATGCTGCGCGAAGATCATGCCACCGGCTGAACGCTCGTGCGATGCCCTGCTGGATGCCCACGGTGCCGCACTTGGAGGGGGACTTGCTGATGCCCATCACCGTGAGCACAGAGCCACATACAGACACGTAGAGGAAGATGAACGTGGCTACGAACTCGGCGATGCTGGACCGGTAGAAGGACCACTGTGCCGCAATTGGAGGGGCTCGTTGTAGTCGCGAGTAGCCATGAGACTCGTACAGCCCGTCATTAGCGGAGCCAAGATGAGCACCTCAGGAGGGGCTAATCAATAGAGATTTAGAATAAATATCGAAGATTAACGGTAAAATCACATTTTTTTCTACAGTAAATACAACAGAAAATCACCCTCACGGGGGGCTGCCCCCCTAGCCCCCCGTGGATCCGCCACTGCAGCCCGCTCTCGAATGTCTTGACGACGCCAGTGCTGCTGCTGCATATGGTGTCCAGGCATTGCATCACCATATCTCCCTCTGTGACTGGCTCAAGTTCCAGGCCGCCGAGGAATGCGTCCCGCACGGTGTGGCCCGGCCCCAGCTGCAGCGCGAAGTCATTGCTCTTGGCGGCCAATGAGAGCACGCAAGCAGTGTCCACGTCCTCAAGCCACGGTAGTGACGCGACGTACGCCACCGCCTTCCGGAACAGGCGAACAGCAGGTTCTCCGCGCCGTCCATGGCGAGGCGCGGCACCTCGTAGTACTGGTACACCCGCGCCAGCTTTCGTGCCGCTGCTGGAGCTTGCCGTCCCGCCGGCGGCTCCTTGCCGCGTAGCCTTCCTCCAGCTCCGCGTGTTCGTCGGCGCCGCGCTCTCGGTCTACATCCTCGCGTCGAAGGCCGCCTTCGTGGCGCTCATGCTGTGCTCGCTCCGCCCGCTCATGGCGCATCTGGCACGCCGCGCTGGCCTCGCCCGGCACCGTCATGGCTAGCGCCTTGATCGCTGGCGTGGTGATCCGGTGTCGGCACCGAAGGGAGTGGCGCTCGTCCACGACCTGTTTGACGAAGTGCATTATCTCGAGCTGCTTTAGATGGATAAGTCAGCGAGCCACGTCAGCATGAGAAGCCCACGCAAAGACATATGGACCTAATTGATACGGCATATAAAATTTATGGACCTAAAAATCTATTTTCATAGTTAATGAACCTAAATAAAACCTCCTAATAAATTAATGAACCTTGCATGTAACTCTTCTTCGACGCTGCATTTGCATCCGGAGACTGGAGTATAGCCACTCTGCAAGTTGCAGCAGAGATCATTAGATCAACCGACAGGCAGTACAGAAGATATCTGCAAGTGGCATCATGCCCGCCGTCCGGCCAGACAAAAGGTGTCGTCCCGTCAATCATTTGATCTGACAACGCACGGAACAATCGACGTTCCTGAAGAATCCTGATCTCCAACCCATTGTGGCACTGGCAGTCGCAGTAGTATGTTCACTGTCACTGCTCAGCGCTCTGTCGCACAGTCCACCTGCAGGGCGTCCGGACATGGCGCACGGCGTCTTGTCGGGCTGGCTGCCTGGCGTCGCCGTCGCCGTCGTCACCCGCCGGCCGCTTCCTCCAAATGGTTTGGAGTTGAGTTCCGCGGACGCCGAACCCTGGCTGGCGTGGTGGCTGTCGATCCGTTGCGCCGCCTGCGGCAACATTCTTTTGCTGATCAGGACGGACTGACGGAGCGAGAGCTGAAGAAATGTTGGAAGCTGGACCTTTTTTTTTTCCCAACGGATACACTGATTTTCATCTAAATTATACCAACACTATAAATAGCTCTAAATTTCAAAACCAAACCTATACGACGGTTCGTACGAATGACCGCATAAGCAAACATTTGGCAAAAGACCTGAGAATGGATACCTAACGAACGACGACCAACATTCCTATAGACGGTGTTGAAAAACTTCTTTCACGTGTCTTCCTTCTTTTTTCTACCACCGAAGAATGAGAAAGACTGATCCGAAACTTATTCTCCCTAGTCCTTCATCGTGGAAGGATCTAACCATAACAAAATGAAGAAGAGGCCGAAGAAAATTATTCCATAGCGGCGACATCATCTCCGCTTTGATGTCGCCATCCGGAAAGAAAAGTTTCTATCGTCATGCCGATGAAGTTACTAACGCCGTAGTTGCGGCCCTCGTCTTGAACAGAGCCGCCATGGAGAAAATGATTTTACCCTGACTCTCGCCGTCGCCGGAGAGGAGATAGATCCCAAAATTAATAAACTTGGCTTGGAGAGCCGGAGGGGGAAAAGAGGGGGATCAACGGTAATGATAGGCAGGAGCGGCGGCGGCGGCGGCGCTAGGGCAATCGTGAGCCGAAGGCCTTTGGGATTGCAGGAATTTTATACAAATTGGAGAATGTTTTTTATAGAAATCAGTTTAATTTTAGAAAAAAAAAGACGTAGGAATATAGAAACCAGTTGTCTGAACTTAGAAAGGTTCATTTCTACGGGCCTATATTGGGAGCTGCACGGTTTAGTCTTTAGATATAACTTAGCCAGCTCTTTTTTTTTTCAAAGTCGTATGATTAATTGAAATTCGAAATAGCGTGGTATTTTTTGCAAGCTAATGAAACAAGAGCCAAGCTTCCCAGCATTCCAAACACGAATCCGACAATAGAAGCTACAATACCCTATGGGCTATGGAAACTTTTGTAGAAGCGCCATGGCGGATGGCGCCATACTGCCATAGTGCCATCTGCCGAGCCGTACCAGACAAGATCACATAAGAATCTGAATTTCCCTTCATCGTACCATCAGATCAGATTGATGTGTTGCTCGCCTTGTCATTCTGGGTATGATCCACATCCCGCAAGTTGGTACCCAAAAAGCAGATCAAACAGAAGCCCTTTTGGTAGTACTGGTAGGCTAGGAACAAAATGCACCTAGACTCTTTGATCAGTTGGTACCCAAAAAAGCAGATCAAACAGAAGCCGTTTTGGTAGTGCTGGTAGGCTAGGAACAAAATGCATCTGGACTCTTTGATCTTCAGACCTGAACAAGATGATTGCTAGGCTAGGAACAAAATGCATCTAGGCACATACTGCCTCTGTTTCAAAATAGTTGATACTTTAGTTATTGTTTAGATTCATAACTAAAATATCAACTATTTTGAGAGTTCATAGCCAAAATATCAATTATTTTGAGAGTTCATAGCCAAAATATCAATTATTTTGAGAGAGTGAGTTGGGGCAATGTGGTAAGGGAGAGTTTTCCTGAGGTTTGTTTGTGAAGGTGTTTCAGCCTACGTGATGGCTTGTTTGCTTCTACTTTTTTTTTTTTTTTTGTACAATTCTTCAATGAATGAACAGTGTTCGCTGAGACAGCTTGCTGCTGCAGCAGGCATGACTAGCTCTTAAAAGAAACTTACCATCTCCATTTCAAATTATAAGTCATTCTAGACATTACTTTTGCTATACATATGGATATGTATAAGCTATATTTAGATACATAATAAAAAGTATGTATCTAAAAAAGTCAAAATGACTTATAATTTGAAATGAAGTATTAATCAAATTCAGCACTTATTCAGTTTGGTGCAGGAATTTCAGCAATGTTTCCTGGCAATTGCACAACGAAATTGGTGGCAGGATCTGGTGGTGACAATTTAACACTAGCCAAACACATGAGAAACAAATTCTTACATTGAGAAACCATACTACCTTGCACATTTCAATTAGTTAACTTGAGCGCGGATGCATAAAATTGATGAAGTGCCATCCCAGGAAACTCTGTTTTTGCCTATAACAAGTTAAATAACGAACAGTTTACAGTGCCTCACTAACACCAAACAATCTTTCAGCCTTTTCTTTGCGAGGACACTCGAGTCCTCACTCTAAGTTAACATTCTCTATACCTAGAAGTTGGTTCTGTGCTGGGAACGAATAGCAGATAATAGAATACTTTCAGTAGGTGGTAAAGGAACCACCTTTTTTTCTTCTTCTGTTGAGGCTTACACCTGTTCCACCATTACAGCGAAGAACAACACTCACCACCAGATCAGATTTTATCATGAAGGTTAACAACAAGGTCATGTGCATCACCTAGCAGCCTCCAGACGTCGAGCTGCCCAGCCATGCTGTTGCACTCTCGCAATATCTCGTCCATGCTACTATACTTCTCAATTATTAGCTTCCTCCTCTGCAGGACACAAGCGGCGATGGCATAAAGTAACAAGTCGTCAGTTGGAGGAGCACGCAGTCTTATCCTTCCCCAGGTGGACCTCCCGATCCCGGCTCGTATAGCTGCCTGGTCAGCCCACATAACCTCCCACAGGCACACAGTTTGCTCAAAAGTGAGCTCTCTCCTGAAGAGCACTACCACCATTCTGTACACAAAGAAACAGTCCTCAGCCTGCAGCTTCTGCAGATGCCTATACAGGTGCGAATCTTTGCGCTTGATAATCTGAGAGACAATCTTCAACTGCCTTCTTATTCCAACCTCATCGAGCCTGAAGTTGTGCCTTGCTTTCCTCATGAAGCCAACGAAACACCAAAACGCTTCATCATCCTCTTCCATCACCGCAATGATAGGTGATAACAGATCACTCATACCTTGGCAGTAGCCAATCTCTGGATCATAGACCGCATATGCCTCAAGCAACCCAACTAATCGAGCAGCATGATAAATCATATTGGGCTCTAAGTGATCATAATCTTTCAACCCAACAGATGCTGCAGACTGCAATGCTCTCTCCTTGGGAACTTCAGCTTGGTTGCGAGAGAACAAAATCCATTCACTGTTTGACCGGATAGCATCCAACCTTATAATGCGCTGCCATGTGGCAAAGTCCTCTGAGGTTCTGCTAGACCTAAAAAAATCTGCCTTGAATGAAGTGCTCCTGGTATATTTAGGATCTGGATCACAGTTCTCCTCGCCAGACACAGATATCCTTCCAGGGTCATCCTCATCGGATGATTCAGAATCAGATGATTCTGACTCTGCTATGCATGGATATGCATAAGCTAACTCATCTGCATCTTCTTCCATACATTCAACGATAGCACAGGGAATGCTCTCCGGTTGGTCAGCTTCATTCTGTTCAGGTTTCAGCTCCTCGAGTGAAACAGGAGCAGGTATAGCATTGGCATCTTCAAAACAAGGTGATTCTGATCCTTCAGCAGTACCTTCTAAACTAGAACACTCCTCGTTATTAACTTCAGTTATTGCCTTCAGCCCATTTCCCTTGTACCCATTCAGAATTTGTTGGCACTGCCTCCTCAGCTTTTCATACTCTTTCCTGTACCAAAATCATACCAATTAAAAATTTCCAACAGATCATATAAGAAATAAAGAAATAAACAGTACATGAATGGCAATAGGATGTCCTAGTTCCATTTCCTTTCAAACTTACAATATCAACCTCTTCTGAATTTACTAAAGAGATTAAGAAGTCAATGGATGCTGCTCAAGTGCTACATGATATTTCTTAGTCTCGCACTCTTGCTTCATAGGAAATGTGGACATGGTACATTGAGCCGAATGAACACTTGCAGCGTAAACCAAGTACCCAAACAGATCTATAAACATGTGCCAGTTATCACCAAAGAAAAGCCTTAAAAATGGTGAATGTTACCTTTTCTTGATCTTGACAGAGTTCCTTTCCTCTTCAGAGCTATTCAGATCATAGCTGCAGATAAAACACAGAAGCTCAATCTCCTTGAACAAAAGTTCACCAAGCACAACATAGTAAGCACATAAACAAAACCTTACTTTCAGGTAAATGGGCAAATATAAACAGGCTTGACACCATACTGTGCTGATAATACTAAATGTATGATGTGTTGATAGTTAGAGCATTCAGCAGCGGCCATAAACCAAAGCTATCTTGCAAAATCACATTCCTACAAGAGAGATTATTCATATTCCAGACAAGGCACAGGAGCACACTAATTGCTTGTTCTGAATTTCGTTATCAACTAAAAAGAAAATGGGGGAAGGAAAAGGTCCACATTACACACCTGAATATTTATATTCTTCTCATTTATGCACTATGCAACCCTACATTTTACAAGCCTCAAATAAGAAAACTGTTTACAAACTCTGTAGTTCAGAATCCACCAAGGTTTTCATTAACTTGGAAGTGGCTTTTACATAGTTAATGCTACAGTACCATGTTCATATAGTTTTGTTAATTTTTAGTTACTTCTACTGATGAATGAACAGCTGACAGAGTACTTGCACGTTAAAACCACTAGGGCTGGACAAAATACCCGTGGCTCGCCAGCTCGCTCGACTCGTGACTGGCTCGGCTCGGCTCGACTCGTTAACATAATGAGCTAGCTCGAGTTGGCATTTCAGCTTGTTACGTTAACGAGCCAGCTCACGAGCCACACAAGCCTGGCATAAATATACATAGCCAGATACCCTCTGCTCTCTCACGCCTGAACATGTTACATGTGCTAGACTTGTGCTCTTTTTTACTTAACTAACGTCTAGCAAGCCTCCCTCCCTCCCTCCCTCACAGGACTCCATCGAACCATCCCCATCCAGCACCTCCCAAATCCCAATCATCCACCTAGCTTGAACCATCCCCATTGAGCGCCTCCCAATCATCGCACCAGCCTGCCTACGCGCCGGCATCCAAGCCAGCACCTCCCAATGTCACACCAGCCGCTAGCTTGACTGCTTGCAAGCACCATCCGCTGCCTACTCGCTGTTGTCCAAGCTAGAGCTGCCGAGCATGGACTCATGGAGACTAGAGGGCAGATACACTTCCTTGGCGCACAGGAGGTGAAGCCTAGTGTCACGACCTCGCTGCACGTTGGAGTCCTGCATTTGGATTGAATGCTTCGATTTTTGTCCAGCTGATTTGTGTTCTACTTCAGTGATTTCATTGATTTATGGCACATTTGGATGTTTGGCTTCGATTGTTTTCTCGATTAGTGTTAGAATCTGGGGATTCATATTCTATTCCTTCTAGATTTTGGTTTGGTTATGGTTCAATTTCACTATTGGATGTGTATTATTGTGCAACCTGAGCTTTGGGGATTTGTTTAACATGGCATCGTCGTTGAGCTCGCGAGCTGAATGAGCCAGCAAGAGCTGGCGAACAAATCGAGCCGAGCCAGCTCGTTAGGACAATGAGCCAACTTGAGCTGATCCGAGCCGAGACGGCTAGATATCCACCCCTAAAAACCACCACCAGATCACCAAAAACCGCGGGGGTTTCAGGGATAGGGGGTGAAGTAGACGGTTTTGATAATTGAGGGTCATAAACTATGCGGGTTCATAGTGCAGGTGGTAAACTAAATGAACAAGAAAATTCTGGAGGTGTAATATGGGATTCTCCCGAAAATAAATACAACTGAATGCTCCTATACTCTGGTTTAGTAGTTAATACTTAGGGTCTGTTTAGTTTAGCTATGGGCTGTAAAAAAGCTGCTCTGAGCTGTGGAAAAGCTGCTGTGACTTATGTGCTGTGAAAAAGTTGTAGGTTGTTTGGTTAAAATAATTATAAAACCTACCCCCATCTCTTTATCTCCCTTGAAACAGTTGTAACATCTATCTATTTCCACCCATTTGGAAAAGCTGAAAGTTGAAAGCAAAAGGCATGGTTCAAGGTGCTGCAAAAATTGAACTACACGAAAGCAGCTTCTGGTTTTACTCGTTTGGTTGGCTTTCTGCTTTTTGGCAGTAGAAGCAGTTTCCAGAAGCTAAACCAAACACAGCCTTAATAAGCCATCTTCCTGATATAAACCTACAAAATTCCTAGCTTTCCAGTGACGAAGATAAGAGTTGTAGATGTAGCAGCGACCACTGTAGGCAAAGCCATATGTACGAATACCAGTGGCCTGTGCACATGCACAGCGGAAACATCGCATGAGAGAGCTGTAAGCATACATTTAGTAGCATTCTATTTAAGTTATATTTATAAAAAGGATAGTATTTAACTGTCAGATTTAAACGTTTAGGGTTTCTAAAAAGAAAAAACTGCCACACAAACAAGTAATTATCACCTTGAAATTTATTTATACAGAGTTCAAGATTGACCTAGTTAAAAACAATTAGTAGGTACCACTTATACAGCTAGTTTCGCATTAACCAGTAATTCATTGAGGCTCATAAAAACTGAACTGACACCGATTTATAGAAAGCTGTTATTAATCCCTGGATTCAAATTTGAAGGACAAAAAAACGACGGAATTGACACTAGGCCAATAATTAACGAGGCAATATCTTAATCAAATAAATAACATGATGCTTTGGAAGGTATTGAGTATTGACATGCATAAGTGTAATATTAAACTTGCACAAAAAAATCAGCAGTTATAAATTTACAGGATGGGTAAAAGAGATCAAGTAACTCACACTCCTAGTAGGAAGGGCCAAACTTCAGCCCTAATGCTTGGTTCAATGCCCTGGTTCAAAAAAAGAGGGGCATTTATGTCAGTAATGCAGTTGGACTCTAAGATACAAACATTTCCATAACAGAAGAGATATCAACATGACTGTATTACTACATACAATAGATAGCCAACTCTGATGCAACCTATATCTGGATGATATGGATGGAAAATGAATAAACACTGTACTTACACCACTGCGAACTTTCTTGAGAAACTTCTTTCCACCATCACGAAGCTTTCCATTTGCTGAAAACAGATTCTCCCACTGTTCACGAGAAAGTGCTCGTTTTCTTTTCCTTCGGGACCATGGAGATTTAATACCAGCCCTGTAACCATATAGGGCATATATTCAGCAAATGGTATAACCAGTCAGATAGATCAACGACAATAATGTCGGTATATCAACTGAGAAATTAAATGTACAGTAACATGCTTCAGTGTTACATGATGCACATACTGCATCCATTGGTCTATCTAAAGCTGAAGTCCTCGTTATGACACCTTAAACAAGATTTGAACATACAATACTAAACTTAATACAGCATGTACAAGAAATAGATCGAGTTACAAAAAGAAAGAATTGACAGTCTTATCAACTAAACTAAACACAGAAACAACTTTCTCTGGTTGCTTGTAAATAACTTGGCGCTGCTTATGACGGTCTTATTGTCCCTGGATGAACTAACTTGAAACAGGTTAGCCATAAACAACCAGATACGACATGCAAGTCTAACATTATGAACTAGCGCTTGAGAAGACTTCATAAGCTGTGATCTTACTCCCTAGAGGTGTCAGTGTGTCACTGATCTAGAAGTAAAGCCACGTAGACCTTAATTATATTCAGAAACACATAAGGGAAGCATCATGTCACTAACACAACTGAAACTGAAAATAAACATACTGAAGTTACTAGCTGATGGCCTTGGCAACCGACTGATGGCACAGTGGATTCACACATGCGTGGAAGTGCACTGAGCCATGAATCCACGTACATGGTACACCTCTACTCTATGCTCCAATCTAAATCATTATATCAGAGCACATAAAACACTCTAATTTGAGTACCTAGGTCGCATTCAGACCACTAATTACAACACAGCAAGCTCGGGCAGGGTCCACAGAACCAGATCAACAGCAGACAAATGAACCTCATGTAACAAGAACCGAATACGAGGCATTTCAAGTCCTAAAGGCAGCGCCTTTCGCCAATCCGAAGGGAGAAACCCACCGATCCGAGTGCGGCGATGACGACGCCGGCGAGGAAGAGGACGAGGCGGCCGCCGCAGCCGACACCACAGCCACCGCGCTCCCCGCCGCGGCGGAGGAGGACGACGAGGACGCGGCGGCGACGAGGAGCGAGCGGATGTGAATCCACGAAGAGGACGGCGGGGAGGACGCGGCCGTCGGCGAGGACGACGGCGGCGGCGACGACGAGGTGCTGGATCGCCGCAGCGCCTTCATGTCCTTCCCACTCACCTACCCCGAAACCCCCACCACCCACCCAACAGCTCTGCCCTCCGCTAGCGCCACCACTCCGCCGGGCCCCGCCTCCCTGCCGCCATCCCCCCCGCCACCGCAGGATCTCGCCTCGCCGCCGGCGTACGCTCGCCCCCCACCCCGCGCGCTGCTTCGGCACAGTACTGTCCGATTTGGTTTCTCTCTTTAAGCTTTTAGCAACGGGACACGGGGGAGAAAGTGCAGGGAGAGAGCATGTGACGCCAACAAGGAAGGAAGAGAGAGAGAGTGAGAGTGGGTGCCGTGCGCGTTTAAACGGGCCCCGTTTGGACCAGCCATGTGGGGTCATTCTTGGCCGTGTCGCTGCGGGGCCCATGGGTCAGTGACGAGGGCAATAGATGATAGACCTACCCCGTCCCGGCGGGGGCCTTTGCATTGTAGGACACTCAACGTTCCAGCATTGAATTATCGACGACAAAAAAAAACGTTCCAGCATTGAATATTGCCATCCTGAAATTTTAGACGGCTAGATTCCCAAAAAAAAGAAATTTTAGACGGCTTTCAAGATCAACTATTGGTGAAGTTTATCCGAATGGGATGATCTCGGTGACCTTCTTCTACAAGCAGCAGGCGGATCTTTGATTCTGATCCAGAGGCGTTTCTTTGATTCTGATCCAGAGGCGTTTCTTTTCTTTATTTTTGGTCTTAGCAACTGTTGTAATCCTACTAGTATTGACCACTGAGAATTTCAGACGAAGTATTGGGCGACCAAATCCAAATCCACACGTTTAATTCCGAAAAAAAAAATCGTCCTAAAAAAATACCAGGAGAATTCATGCAACCACTAGGCATATATTATCAGCCTTATCTTGGGAGTATTATATTATCCTAGACAAGAGATATAATTTTGACCATTTCTACACACGCTGTGTGTAGACAAAGTGTGAGGTTAGCAAAGGTATGGACGTAAACGAGACGGATTGACTTCCTAGACGACACGTTTAGCTCGTGGAAAATTGCAACTTGTCAATGCCTCGGATGTGCGCCACACAACCTGAAAATATTTTGCTTTTGAAAAACACGAAAAGCTTCTACTTGCCGTGGACGTGGACCGACGCTTTGAACTGGTCGTTCGCTTCTTGAGGCAACACGGTTCTGGAAACGTCACACTGAAACGACCAAAGAATAATAGTCCATAATGCATGCACAAATTATAGTGGATGGATTGCAAGCAGTGGCGGATGCACGATACGGGATAAGGGGGGCTAAAACAATGGAGATGTTGATTTACATGAAGATTTAATGGTGAAATCAAGCTTTTGCTACAGTGATTAAGCTTGAAATCAAGAGATTAGGGGGGGCTGGAGCCCCCCCCCCCCCCCCCAGCCCCCCTGTGGATCCGCCGCTGATTGCAAATAAATGTTGACAGAGAGTGCTGCACATAATTTCCATGAAATTCACAGGATCTGTTTGACACAACTTCGGTTTTAAGATCCAAGATAGGTAAATTAAATTAATTCAAGTATCTAAATCTAGTCTAAATAAATAAAATGAAATAATATAGATGCCGATCAACATATCTATAATTCCAGATCCAATATTTCTTGAAGCTATAGATATCTATCTCACACATACGTGGATGTCTTGGAGTTATAGATATATATCTATCTCATGGATGTCTTGGAGCTGGATCTCTAAGTGATGAGACTTCCAATCATCTATTATTATGTGCATACTACTATGTGTTGATTTGTTTTTAAGCTAACAAAGAAAACTGCAATGGTTGATGCAAGTAGGTCACCTTTTGTGTTAAGTTAAATTTCTAAAACTTTGATCAAAATTTTATAAAAATATATAAGCATATGCAATTCAAACAAAAGCACTATATATATGACATATTTCATGGACAATTTAGTGAAACTAATTTAATGTTATAGATGTTGGCGCATTTTTTCCATATATTTAGTCAAACAATTAATATTACCTCCAGCTAACAATTAAATATGCACTATATATAGTTAGTTGCTAATTTTTAGCTCCACAGCTAACAATTCATCTTAGATCCTGTTTGGAACCACTGGCATCTAATAGTTATTTGGCTAATTCATTATTTGGATCCACCCGCTAAAAAAGTAGATGCATAGGTGATTTTGTCTATAATAACTTTACTTTTTTATTTTTTATTGGGAGAGCACGTGAATAGCGATAGGTGGGAGGACAAAAGTGTCTGTTTTGCAATATATTAGCTAGATTGAGATAGCTAACCTTAGTTGTGTCCATTTGGATCCACCAAAGTATTTTTTAGTAACTAATTATTAGACGAGCAGATGCTTTAGTCGATCAAATATATAGACCCTACTGTGTTAAAATGCTGCTAACCTCCTCCCAAATACAATCATTATTTAACCCAAACTCAAATTTGCATCGCTCGCTGCAGACAAAGCAGGCAAATTATTTCCGAAGTCCCTCAGCAGCAGCGACATGCAAATGAGCGACGTGTCTCCTGTTCTAAAGACCAGGTCATGCGACCTGCACTTTATTATGAACAAACAGAAGAATCTCTGGCCGGAATATGATGCCGATGCTATTATTTTTGTCTCTGACGAAGAGAAAATTTTAACATTGCGATCCTGACGATGCTGCTACCGCTAGTGGAATGGTGTTAGGCCCTAGGGCGAGTGCAGAGTGCCCTACAATCTAGGCCATGTACTTGGTCCATGTGCCCAGTTTAGTTCCTAAAAATTTTGCAAAATTTTTCACATTCTCCGTCACATCAAATCTTTAGACGCATGCATGAAGTATTAAATATAAATAAAAAATAAAACTAATTACACAGTTTAGACGAAATCCACGAGACGAATCTTTTAAGCCTAATTAGACTATGATTGGACACTATTTGTCAAATAACAACGAAAATACTACAGTACCCATTTTACCAAAAATTTTGGAACTAAACTGACCCTTGGTGAGAGTCACATGAACCCGGAGCAGGTTAGGTGATAGGTCAGGCACTCATGCCCAGCCGATTGGAGTGCATGATGGATAGCAGTTTTGCTCGATTCAGCATCACCGTGGCCTTGTTTAGATGCCATTCAAATTCTAAGTTTTTTTAGTCTCTCTCCATCACATTAATTTTTAGTTATTTGCATGGAGTATTAAATGTAGGTAAAAAAATAACTAATTACACAGTTTAGTTGGAAATCACGAGATGAATCTTTTGAGCCTAGTTGATTCACGATTGGACAATATTTGCCAAATAAAACGAAAATGGTACTATTCATCAGGTTAAAAAAAAATTACAACAAGGCCCATATGTTCAGGTTTCGGTGTTCAGACTAGAGAGATCGCACGTTTGCTGCGGCTGCATTGGCAGATGGCGCCGACACATGAGGAAGACTGGCTGCAAAATGCAGTGGCCAAACTGGGTCGGGCGGGGGCGGCCGGCCGGCCAGCCAGCAAGACCGCCCTGGCAGCATGAGTGTGGCTATATGACCTGTCGACGTCCGTGCATTGAATATTTGATTCGATTCCTCGGCATGCACATTGGTTGGACCGCCAGCGAATTGGCCAGTTTTGTGAAGCCTCGTTTAAATCCGGTGTCTAAAATTTTACGGCGTGTGTTATATGGAGTATCGCATAAGATGTTTGGATACTAAAAAAAAAATTACAGAATCTCTCAGTAATCTGCGAGACGAATTTATTAAGTCTAATTAATCCGTCATTAGCACATGTGAGCACTACATTGTCAAATCATAGACTAATTAAACTTAAAAGATTCGTCTCGTAAATTAGTCACAAACTATGTAATTATTTATTTGTTTAGTCTATATTTAATACTCCACGAATGTGTCCAAAGATTCAATGGAATATGGAGTAAACTTTGGAAAGGAACTAAACAAGGCCTGATTTATCTCACCAAAATATTGTCCACATTTTTTTAATTTGATACGTTACGGATTTTATTACTCAGTAGCAAACATACGGCATATTGCAACAGAAGAAAAAAAAAGTTATCAAACCTTAATGGAAAACAAGGACAGAATGCTACAAATCTATTTATTTTTCACCATTTCTATAAAATTTTAAAGCTACAATTTAGTCTATAAGGACGACCATAGCATCCAAAATATAATTTAATATTGGGAACCATATGACAATGCCAAATGAAGTTTGCTCTAATTTCAAGTTTTCATGAAGATATGCACTTGTCACCTAGGAGGACACCATAGTTGGTGATGATTACATGGCCCATCGGTGTCATCATGGAGGACAAAAACGGCTCTCTAAACATAGGATGGGCTAGAGACGGACTATTTGGAGTCTGATATCTACCTAAGAGAATTTCACTTACTTGGTATACAAGGCATATATATATATACATCTGCTCTGATTAATTGGGATTCTGTTATAGTTGACTAGAAAATCAATATGTAAATTGATCAGGAAAGAATCTTTTTGTAACCCTGCTCCCTCAAACTATATAAGGTGGGTTAGTCGGTTAGGGAGCCCCCTAATTACTACCTAGCTACATCCTCAGCCTTATTCCTCATGCGGTGCACAAGCAATACAAACCACATACATTAGACGTAAGGCACCCTCTGTCTGAACTAGGATAAACTTTATGTCCTGTGTGCTATCAATGATAAGAACACTTTGAATTGTTTTCATATATTTATGTCTACATCGATAAACTGAATAGTGACATTACTCTCTAGATAATTTCTAATTTTAAAAATGGATGCCTAGAAGGTCAATTTTGGTACACATATTTTTTTTACAGAGGTAAACCTCGCTTTTATAGAAAGCAAAATAAGCATATGATACAAACGCACGCCAGCACACCCTCTAGGGAAACCAGCTTAGAAGCAATAAAAATTGGCACACATATAGGTGCAGTACTAAACGAAGCATTAGGTTAGTACTTAGCCTTGATGATTATTTCTACTATGGAGTCAAGATCTTGAGCTAGCCTCCAAGTTGTGTTAATAAGCATGCTCTTTTCACAAGCTCAATGTTAGATGCCTAACCCTCTCATTTCTTGTCACTCAAATGGAATCTCATGATCTCATGTGGAGTGCATTTTTTATCCAACCATGGTTGACGCCTTGCCAGCAAAAGGTTTTGGTGATGGTGATGATTTTTGCTAAAACTTTTTAGTGAACAAGGATGTTGCCCACATGTACTAAATGGGTATAGATACAAAAACAAATTGAATAAGAGAGTTAGGAGCCCTGCATGATTAAGAGTGTTAGATTTTGTGAGGGTGATTGAGCTTGGATTTGGATTTCTAGTAAATATATAGAATCATATTGCTTTTATCCTTGTGAGAGATAAGCAGTGGGTTGCCTAAATGCATGGTGTTTGGTTGAAAATATGGAATAACAAAAATAGCTTTGATATGGATGCTAACGGCTTTGGTCAACTTTTTAACTAAAAAGGATCGAAGATTGGCTCAATTTAGGGTTTGACCTAATTGAGAGAGAAAATAGTTTCTAGGATATTGTTAATGATGTGTACCTACATAATATTCCTTGACCACAAGATATTAGGTCATTAGAGAAGAGAATATAATGAATTGATGCGCAGCCCCGGTCTAGACTAACTCTTGTTAATTCTAAGGGCCCATTTGGTAGGGATTTAGATTCTCCTAGAAACGTTTTAGATCTAGATTCTCTCCAGAAACGTTTCTCTATTGAAATAGGAATGAAAGGACCTTGATGTCACCTAGAGGGAGGGTGAATAGGAGCTTCTAAAAATTAACAAGAAATAAAACTTGCAGCGGATTAGTAGAGTACGCGGCACTGCTGCTCTAATGCTGCAGCACTGCCTCACTCAAAATGCAGCACTACCATGCCCTTGCAAACAGCTCAAGTGCTCAACACAAGTTGTGCCTAGAACTCAAACTTAGAGATGTATTTGGAGATGTCCAGTAACAAGTCCACTAAGTACCTGCACTCACAAACACGCACAACCAAGTAGATCGAACACAAATAATGCAAATCAACACATAGGGAACAAGACGCAAGAGTTATCCCATGGTTTAGCTCGTCACCAAGGCTTGCCTATGTTCACGTTGTTGAGGAAGCCACTAAGGCTTGGGCTTTGCAACGCTTATCCCCGTTCTCAAGTCAAGAGAGTGAACTCTTGAGATGACGAGTTTTCACTAGATCAATGGGTAATATAAACTTTCCTGTGCCTCACCGAGCGACGCCTAGCCGTCTAGAAGGCTTCACCTCCAAGAGTAACAAATGCGCAACGAAGATCGACGAAGCCTGACAAGTGCTCAAGGTTTGACTTGCTCTAATTTGCTCTCTAACACTTAATCACACAGTAATCACTCACTCTCACAAAGAGAGGTTAGAGAGAGCTCACAAATAGCTTGGAATGGGTTGGGAGTGAAATGGGAGCCAGCAGCCTCATTAGGAGGCGTGGGATGGGTATTTATAGACCCAATCCCAAAACTAGTCTTTGCAGTTCAAAAACTAGCCGTTGTGACCTGTACAGGTACGGCACTACCGCCCCGACCCACGGCACTGCTGCGAAAATTCGCGGCACTACCGCAGCTCTAAAAAATAGCACATGTCACCTCATGAAAAACGCCAAAACTTTTTACTCCGAACTCTGTTTTCAGTGATCTTGGAAATTCTGAAAAGCTTGTTTCGAGAGCTATCCAGTCTAGCCAAGAACAAGCCCCCAAGATCAAAAAGTGCAGGTGTTGTGCTAAGTGTTTTATCTCATATTAGCGCTTAGGTTCAGTTAGTTTGAGCACTTGAAACTTGTTTAAGATTCATATTGCATCCCCCTTGATAGTATGGCATACCTATACTCAAGATTAAGAGAATATAACCATTTCAACCACTTGAATGTATTCATATGCCATTTCTTCTTAAATTGTTTCATAAGGGATTGCAATCAACTTTGTCTCCTCTCTTTGAGCAAACATACCTTAAGCATGTGACTTGAACCATTTCCATATATATGAATTCACCTCATGGCTTCAAGTCACTTCTACTGATGATTTGATCCTCAATACAATATGACTCCTTATAGCTTGGTTAGTTCCTCGACTCAATGTAAGTACTTTCTTCTTCACCTTAGCCATGGTACTTCGGTCCTCAAGCCATCGCTTGCCCTTCACCTCTGCTTAGTCCCTCGAAGCCCTTTTCTTGCTATCTTCACCTTATCAAGCTATACTCAAGTCACATCATACCAAGCATCTATTGAAAAAAAATTCAATATTGTGATCCTTGCTTGAATATCTTCTAGATATGAAAGTTCAGATCAATTAAGCTTCAGTTAGACTCACATAGAGACATATATGGATCAACATCAATGTGGTCAAGCCAATTCACGATTCCTTATATCCACTTTATTTTGGCTTGACATTCCTAACACTCACTTCAATCTCTATCTTCATACTTCTAGCTTGATCATATTAATGCAAAGTGATTTTCTAAATCTTTATCCATACAAGCAAACCAAGATAGAGACCGACTTATATCCAATATGAGTTGTGTCCTTTGTCATTTAACCTTTGCTTGGTATTTCTTCACTTATGCGTTCTTGACCCATTCTTCAATCCTTGATCAAAGCTAATCCACTATCAAACTCTTCTTGTTCATGCAAAGCAAGCCATTATTGATACCAATCCAAAATCATCAACTCATGTCTCATTTATCATTTGCCAAATATGTTTTTTTCTCATGATACTATGATATCCCACAACATAGAAGCCATTTCATTGATTCTATTTGTATTGTTGTCTTTTTCTTGAACTATATTATTTCCATGATCTTCCAACATAACAATACATAATTTGGCCTTGATTTGAACATTATGTGGAATATCATCAAGTTTGCCTTCTTGTTGAACCTATATGCACTTCTCATTCCACAATCCACAAGTGTATGCAATAAACTCAATTTTTTGTTCAACACTTAGCAAACTTATTAAACATTTAATGGTGTTGTCATTCAATTCACCAAAACCCGCTAAAGGGCTAGATGCACTTACAAGAAATCACTTGGTAAGAATTGATAAAATGTTTGGCTACTGTTCCAAATTATCCTTGAAATGAACTAGAATCACTATGAAACACCTATTTGGGTGATTCTCATTCCTAGTACAAAAACAAGAAACGTTTCTCTAAGAATCTGAAATGTTTCTATCACCTATTTGGGTGTTTGGCAGCGATTCTGGTGATTCACCTGAGAATCTAAAACGGTTTTATCATCCAAATAGGGCCTAAAGCTTCTCCTAGATCTTGATTGACAACTCATTAATGGCTATCACAAAAATATAGGGTGAGAGCGGGCAATCATGCCTAATGCCCTTGGTTTCACTACTAGAAATCCCTCCATGTAGTGACGACACTTGCATTCACAACCCTTATATGCTTGACCCGAATTCACAATATGTGTCGCTTGTGGTCATAGTTGGACTCAATTTTGTGGCATGTAACACTTTTTTAGCTTTTTGAAAATTTAGTGGATTCCATATGAGCACATTCAAAAGGGATGGTAGTTATTCATGTGGTGTGAACATAAGCATGAATCTATTTACAAAGAATTGTACTCTCTGATTTCTTATCTTAGTTAGCCTTATGATTGAGAAATTTAGTTCGACAACAATACGATAAACAATGATTCAATAATCAGTGAACTGCATGTTAGGTACATAGATTGTGTTGCTAGGCAATGTCATATGTCTGTCATGAGTGGTTGCACAACTCGGTCAGAAATTACATGTGCATATAACAAAAATTCTGACCGACAAATCTTGCTCAACTGATCACGACGTCCCTTATGTTCACATGAGGGGGTGTCAACATGTTGTCCCTTGGGTGCTCATGGTAGGATGTCAAGAACATATTAGCACCCTTGATTATCTGAGCTAGTACAAATGTAGTAAAATATGTCTATTGCCTTCTAATGGAAGCATGAAAGAAATATGACATGACAGTAAGGGACTACTTTTCTTCATGGGCAAAGGCTCGCCTCACCTTGCCCAGAGGTTCTTTGTTTGGTAGCGCCATGGTTTCTCACTTTACCCAATAATGTTGGGTGCCAAAGCGAGGAAAACCTTAGGCCACGCTCAACGCTACAACACCCAACACCCTAGCAAGTGCCCCCATCTTCCACATTAGTGCAACGAGTATCAACTGGATTGTTAGCTCTGCAGCGTGTTAGAGGGGCTTGCAGAAACAACCGTCACTTCATCTAACAAAAAATAGAAGCCATAGTTCAAGCGCATGTTGTGGCCAAAAGCAAATATTCTCACGTGTTTTCTTCTGGACCAACATGTGAAACTGACATGGAGATAGGAGGGGCAGTAGAGTAGAGCAACCAGCTTAGTAGTACTTGGGTTATGGCTTTAAGTGCCTAAATAGTACTTAATATGTGTGGAAGTGCCTTCGACGTGAGACCACCCATAAGACCAAGCCCAACACACCACGCTGGCCATATACCTCAAGCTCCACATCGACGTTGAGCTTCCATGTCACCTAGGCTGGTGCTCTACCTGTAGAGGTTCATAGTGGCTTGTAGAGGTATCTGTAACTTCATCTAACACACTACAGAAACACCCAATCGAACATGCATTGTGAGGGATAGAAAGCTCAATGCATAGTTTTGTTGTAGGGGGTTTGTGTAACACCCTCGGTGTTACACCCTAAATCATTTACTAAAAAATGTCATGGGCATCATGTTTATGTGTTAATGCATGTGATAGAATGTGTAAATAAATTTCTTGTAACTTAAAATGATCAATAAAAATGCTAAATAAAAGTTGATTCAATAGCTCATGTATATTGAGTAGGGTTGAAAACCAATTTTTATTAAGCAAAAATACTATAGAACATGTGTGTGATACTTAAATAAAGTTCAAAGTACAAACTTTGTAGATGATAGTGAAATACTTGCTGTCAAAAATGATATTACTAGCCAATATTTCTACTAGCCTAGAAATTGCAATTTGAAATCAAGTTCAGCTCAAAACTTAGAAAAATTTCTAAGTTTATCAACAGCTAGACATTGTTATGTTTAGCAAATTATTTTGAGAGATTGGGTTAAAGGATGGTGTAGTGTTATAGCTCGATTTGGTAGTCTCATATGCCATCTTGAGTATGGTGAAGATGGTTAAGGTCTAGAAGCAATCGTTTAGTTTTTATAGGCGCTTTAAAATTCGTGCACGACACGGTTTCAGGCTGGTTGGCCGCGTGGGCACGGTCACCATGCTCGGGCGTTCGGCGTCGCCATGCTAGCTATCCCACGTGCACGCGTGCTGCCGCGCGTGGTCGACCACGGCTGCTCTGGCCTAAGCTGTGGTCTGGCCACCGCTGGTTCCTAGTGCGCGGAGCTGCCGCTGCTGCTTACATAGCTAGGTGGTGCCGTTGCCTCGCTGTCATATCCGTGTCTCCCTCTGCATCTCTACGCCGTTGTCGACCCAGTGCGATGCCGTCTCTACCGCGCACACGTGGCCGAGCTCGTCGTCGCCTTGTCATTGATGGCACTGCGGCGCGTGGGCCAAGCAGGTCGCGAACACGCGCGCCTATCTGCTAGCGCCTGCGTGTGGGCCTCCATGATCACGTCGACCACGTCCGGCCAGGACGAGGATGAGCTGAGCCCACTAGCCTTGCCATATCTCTTTCTTTCTCTCTTTCTCCCTCTGCTACCGCCATCGAGCCGCACCATCAAATTACCTTGCGAACGATCACCTCCATTCAATTTATCACATCCACAGCTTCACCATTATGTCCTCCCACTGCCCGACCCCACCCAGCCTTGATGCGCGCATGACCAAGCTCTAATTTTAGAGTTTCCCCGTTGTCGTACCGATAAGGCCGCGTCCGGCCGTGGATGTGGGCAGCCCTCCTACCGTCCCTCCTAAGCCAATTCACTTCCACCACTAGCTTCGCCTTGCCTCCCTCTCCACCTTGCGCATGTTAGCGAAACCACTACCACCACCCATCATCGCTGACACGACCGTACCATCGCGGCGTGCCACCGCATGGCTCAGCCGCACGTGGCCAGCCTTCCTCCGCCATCCCCCACCCCAACCATCACCTTGGCTAGGTCCATGATAGTCTATTGATGCTCCCTCGCTAGCTAGTTAGGTTCTTAGGTGCTCTAGATTGCTGGGGCAGCTATGCCGCTGTAGCTCGCTCCAGCGCGTCCCGCCACCCCTCGCCACCGCTTAGCGTAGCCGCTAAGATCAGAGATGGTGACCGACCCGCTAGGTGGGCCTACGTAGGTCCTAGGTGGCCAGCGTAGGTGCCTAGTGCCGCCGCTCGCCGCACTGCCGTGCACTGAGTTGCTGGGGGTGCGCGCGAGGGAATTCCAGAAAAGCCAGGGGGTTAAGTAAGAAGTTCTGAGAGAGGAGAAAATAGTGTTAGTACTTAATTGTATATTAGGAGTTTGAGGTCTCTTTTGCAAAATCGCCAGTGCCCACGAGATTTCCCCGTCGCGGGCCACCGCACGCTCGCGCGCTACGTCGTGTGGGCCACGCGGGAGAATTGTTTTTCTTTTTTATAAGGAATTAGAAATAATTTTCTAATTTAATTTTTGAGCTGATCTTTGGTAAATCATATAAAATCATGTAGGTATCCAAAAAATATGAAACAAATTGTGTTAGGTTCATAAAATTATGCTCTATCTGTTAGTGTATTTATTTCATATATATACATGTTGTTACCAGAAGCTATTAAATCATTTGAGAGTGTTTAATATTATTAGATTAAATATTGTAGATCGGAGATGGTGACCGACCCGCTAGGTGGGCCTACGTAGGTCCTAGGTGGCCGGCGTAGGTGCCTAGTGCCGCCGCTCGCCGCACTGCCGTGCACTGAGTTGCTGGGGGTGCGCGCAAGGGAATTCCAGAAAAGCTAGGGGGTTAAGTAAGAAGTTCTGAGAGAGGAGAAAATAGTGTTAGTACTTAATTGTATATTAGGAGTTTGAGGTCTCTTTTGCAAAATCGCCAGTGCCCACGAGATTTCCCCGTCGCGGGCCATCGCATGCTCGCGCGCTACGTCGTGTGGGCCACGCGGGAGAATTGTTTTTCTTTTTCATAAGGAATTAGAAATAATTTTCTAATTTAATTTTTGAGCTGATCTTTGGTAAATCATATAAAATCATGTAGGTATCCAAAAAATATGAAACAAATTGTGTTAGGTTCATAAAATTATGCTCTATCTGTTAGTGTATTTATTTCATATATATACATGTTGTTACCAGAAGCTATTAAATTATTTGAGAGTGTTTAATATTATTAGATTAAATATTGTAGGAATTTTTGTGGTAAATTGGTGATCACTTTAGTCCTGAAATTTTTATGGTAGCTTCGTTGTATTATTCTATGCTCACTGTAATTTTTGTAGCTTTAGAATAGACTAAGCATTATGGTAGTTTAATGCTCTTTGTTTCAAATATGCATTAAATCATTAGTAGAAATAAAGATATATCATTTATTTGTAAAGCTAGGTGTTTGTTAGTTGAACCCAACACTTTGCTTGGTAAAAATGATAGTTATCTTAGTACCTTAGTCATTAGAGCTAGCTTAGTAGCTTAGTA
Source organism: Miscanthus floridulus (assembly GCF_019320115.1). Taxonomy (NCBI): domain Eukaryota; kingdom Viridiplantae; phylum Streptophyta; class Magnoliopsida; order Poales; family Poaceae; genus Miscanthus; species Miscanthus floridulus. Next base: position 94,248,710 of record NC_089583.1, on the reverse strand, counting down.
TGCGTATTCTTAGTTTAGGTGTTGCTATTGCTTAAATGCTAAGTGTTGCATCATCATCGCATGCATGTAGAGAATGAGTTGGCAGAGATTGTGACCACCGGCGATCATGAGTTCAAGGAGATCGTCGAGGAGTATGAGGAGGAGATTCTCATGTAGGAGGAGGTCTCAGAGCCGCCACTGACTGACTCAGCTAACACCACGCCTATCCAAGGCAAGCTCCGATGCATAACCCTTATTTTTTATAATCATTAAATATATATGTGTGATGTGCATTTATGTTACAGGAATTTTATGCAAACCACATGCATAGATATGACTGTCCTATGAGTCTTACTAGTGTAGGTTCGAGTAGCTGCTATGCTTAGGTTTTCGGTAGCGTGAGTAACCTGTCGTTACTCACAATAGGTGATTATTATTACTCTCATGATAAAATGATGAAAGGAAAATAGGAGATAGGGCAGGGATATGGTATGGGCATGAATTGGTGGGTGTAACAGGTTGTGTCCCACGGCCAACAGGACTTAGCTTGGTTACACTGTTTTCCCTGTTCATGTCGATTAAGGACCGTCCATTGTTACGGATGGTAGTCAGGTCACATACTTATTATCCTGAGCGCATACTTACTTATGGGAGTGAGAAGGCTTGTTATGCTCTTGTCGTGGGTTCCGGCTCTTTTCGGACCGACTAATTGGAGGTGGGGAAAGGTGGAGGTCTAAGCACCATATTGAGACCGGGTCTCAAGTGTGGGGGCTTAGAGTCCAAGTTTAGACGGGGACCTGGACCCCGCGATATGAGTGGAATGGGTTGGTCTTGTTTGTGCCTGGGGTACAAACAGGGTGTGTGTTTTGGGGTACCCAGCTGTGATACATTAGTTCGTGAAGCACTATTTCTATGAGACGGTACGACTTGGCTATGGTCTAGCACCGTAGTAAGAACTGGAAGATAAAAGATGGTGAAATAGTTCTGATTGCTCAACCCTTGCTTGAAAGTAGAACATGTGCTTATCTAGAATGGTTAGTTAATGAAGTAATCATGACTGCTAATTAAACTTGATCTTAAGGACGCACTTCTAGTAATGCTTTTCGCAAACAAAAAGAAAACAACAAACCCATATTGCCTATCATTCTCTTTGGAGTTGGAAAACTATTCCCACTAGTCGGGTAAGTGAAAGTGCATCTAGCCCTTTAGTGGGTTTTGGGTGATTGAATGACAACGTGATTAAAGGTCTAACCTATTTGCTAAGTGTGGACAGGTAATAGGTTATCTCACATGTACTTAATGAAAGCCAAAATGATGTGTTTTTGTATAAACAATCTAGTTCAAGCACAAGACACCAATGCAAATGGAATTTATGCATAGGCTTATCTATTATGGGGTTTCCATGTACTATGTGAAAGCAAGCTCGTAAGAATTAATTAATGAGACATGAAAGATTGCATATGGAATGGTCTCATATTTGATGCTTGCTAAATTGAAATGAAAAAGATAACAATACAAATAAATGGATGATTCAACACAAGATGTGACTTGATGGCTTGAGATCATGAAGATAGCAAGGAAAGACTTCAAGGTATTAAGCAAGGGTGAAGGGCAAGCGATGGCTTGGCGGCCGAAGAACCTAGCTAGAGTAAAGAAGGAAGTACTTGCATTTAGTTGAGGTACTAATTAAGCTATGATGGTCATGTTAATGTGGAGGATCAAATCACTATTAGAGTGTTTGATGGAAGTGACTTGATACATTTGGGATTATTCATATTTGATGAATGGAATCAAGTGTAAAGATCAATATCAACATGTTGGCAACCTTACTTGATGAAGATTGAAATAGATGGCATCAATTCAAAAGAGATCAACTCAAGCGGTATAAATTTGTTTTTCATATGATCTTGAGTTTAATAGGTATGACGTACTATTAAGAGGGATGCATCATGTTGATAGATAATCATTCATAAGTGCTCATGCTAACCCATGTGAGTTTTGAGTGTTTGAGATACAAAAGAGCTAACTGTTTTTGCTGGTCTGGTAATATCGGACGTGTCCGGTATTTGTCTAGCCACGGTAAAATACTTGTTCTCGGATTGGTTCGTCGAGAGTTCCAGCAATCGTTGGGAGTTTCGATGTCTCGCGCTTAACTGACTTGAAGAAGTTCATTGTCTTGGTCATACCGGACGTGTCTGGTATTCATATACCGGACACATCCGGTATGGACGGCCAGAGACCAACGACTAGTTTTCAAATGTCTTGAGGATCGAGAGTTCCAACGTGAGTTGGGAGTTTCGACATGCGTCGGGAGTTCTGACACCTCACATACTTTAACTCAGTTAACGTTGTTTTCAAATATGCTAAGGGTCAGGAGTTTCGACGTGAGTAGGGAGTTCGACGGTCAAAAGTTCTAACATTTATCAGGAGTTTCGACGCCACATAATGACACTATAACTCAGTTACCGTTGGTGCAGTGTAAGTCATACCAGACATGTCTGATATGGCAACGGCTATAAAACGGCTAGTTTTTCTAAGGGGGCTATAAATACCCCCAAGCCTCCACCTTTGGAGGCTGCTGATTCTACTGGTTGCAATACACGTTTTTTAGCCTTACCAACTCTCTCAAATCCTCTCTTAGTGAGTGTGTGATTCAAATCACAAAATCTATTTATGGGTTGAGAGAGAATTCAAAATTGAGGATAAGCCACCACTTGAGCACTTGTGCATATTGTCAATCTCGTGATTCGCATTTGTTACTCTTGGACTCTTTGGTCCTAGACGGCTAGGATCGTCGGAGAGCACTCGAGAGATTGTGGTGTATCTCAGAAAGTTTGTAATGGTCGATTTCATCACCTCGGGATCAACTAGTGGAAGGAGGAAAATGAGTTAGAAAAGACTTTGGCTAGAGTGACCTTCGTGGTACCCTCTAGGGCTAACCTTCGCTGGGTCGCCCGCAGCCCCGTCAATGGAGAGTAGGACTCAAACGAGTCCAAACTTCGGTAAAACAAATATCATGTCTTAATTCGCATTTCATTTGATATTTATGTTGCTCTAGCTCTTGTGCAGATTATCTGTGTATCTTGTCATCTCTAGTAGGTACCTGCAATTTAGTTTGAAGTTAGAAATCGAAAGGAGCAAGTTTAGGGTTGTTCCACTAAAACCGTGTATACCGGACACGTCCGGTATTGATCACTGTGCCAGGCTATTCTATAGAATACGTGTATACCGGACACGTCCGATATTATAGCTCAGTGCTGATTTTATTTAATCCGTGCACTAATCATTGTGTTGCAGGATTGTGGCTCCTAGATTTGTTTAGTATCTTTTATATACTCTGTGGTTAACTTCTGAGGGGTGGTATTACTCTTATTTGGAGTTTTTATTTTGGAAACTCCATTTACTAATCGTTTCCATATTTAAAAGTGTTAATTTTTAGAAATGCCTATTTACCATCCCTCTAGGCGGCATCCTAGGTCCTTTCAGTAAGTCTTGCGTGTACATTGCGTACTCAGGGTTTATTTTACCCCTACTGCAGGTACAGCTTGAAGAGTAGCTCTTATGTGGAGGATTCTTCTGGTGGACACAGATGGATCCTTGTATCATTTCCGCTAGATGTTTATTTTTATTCCGCCTGTTTAATTATCGCACTCTAACTCTAGTATTGTAATAAATGATTTCCAAGAACTCTGTTTGTATGAAATGGACTAAGTATTGTAAGCTCGTACTCATTATTGGATTCTAGAGGTAAAACTGTGGATTGTTTCGAGTTCTTCCTTGGAGTGTGCTCGACGAAAACTGTCCGATATAGCTCCCTTTCGAAGGTGCTTAGTGTCTAGTGGAAGACGAGCGCCTTCCGAAAACGTGTTATTTCGAGCGGTTCTGTCACAATCTGTGTTGCAAATAAAGATACAGAGAGGGAAAAGAAAGGTGAAAGTGATATGTACAATGGAAAAATAGAGAGTTTTGTCCTGCGTTGAGGACCCAGTTAGCTTCATCTCGTGGATTGTCTAGGTGGAGTGCATCTTTTTCTCGGAGGCTAATGGCCCTGGTTCGTTTCGTTGAAAATTTAGCTTATGCTGATGCTGAAAAGTACTGTTTTGTTGTGAGAGAAAAACACTGTACTAATGGCTGATAAGCCGTGCTGATAAGTTCAAGCTAATAGGGCTAGGATTAGGCATGCTCTAAGTATTAGCCTGCATTGCCCTTTGTTGGCTCGCCTACGCTAGCAAGGTCTGGAGTGACGCTGCTTTCTCGTTTTTTTCCTTGTTGCCATCCTCTCAGCTTACTTCTCTGGATATCTAAATCTGGTTTCTCTGGTCACCAAATTAAGCTCCTTTCTATCAAACCCCTACCTTCTCAAACCGAGCTCATATGCAGGTACACAGCTAACAAAAAACTGAGCTCAAATTCAAAAGAAGATGAGTATAAATAATGCCAAAAATTGAACTCCAATTCAAGCTCAGCAGAGAAGGGGGATATGCTGGGCCTTGGTGGCACTCTGTAGCTCTGTGGCCTCAGTCACCATCCTAACGCCACAAGCCGCCGTCTGTGCTTTTGAATTAACTAGCAAACATGCTCACTGCTCATGCTCGCCGTCTCTACTTTTGAATTAATTAGCAAACGTACCTGTAGTCCCGTACGTTGCAACAAACACACATTTCATTACACTATCATTTGAACGAGTCCCGAACGTTGCAACAAACATACATTTTATTACACGATCATTTAAACGATTTGTGGCACCGAGATTTATGTAACAGTCGCATAATCTATTCTAATATATATGTATTGGAACCAGACTAAAAGGATCAAGATGTCCAAGAGGGGGGGTGAATTGGGCTAATTCTAAATTTTCTTACAATAATCAAATCCTACGGATAGCCCAATTAACCCCTTGTGCCTAGAAAAGTGTTTCTATCAAACTAACGCACAAAAGACTTACAACCTATGTTCCAAACTTACTCTAGCATGGCAATTCTATGAATGTAACAACAAGTATTGAATTGCACAAGGTAAATACTCAAAGTAAATGCTCAAAGTAAAGAGAGAGAGGAACACGGCGATGTTTTGCCGAGGTATCAGAGAGTCGCCACTCCCCACTAGTCCTCGTTGGAGCACCCACGCAAGGGTGTGTAGCTCCCCCTTGATCCATGCAAGGATCAAGTGCTCTCTACGGGTTGATTCTTCGACACTCCGTCGCGGCGAATCACCCAAAGCCGCTCACAACTTGAGTTGGGTCACCCACAAGCTCCGTTGGGTGATCACCAAGCTCCCGACCACCACCAAGCCGTCTAGGTGATGGCGATCACCAAGAGTAACAAGCACGAACTCTCACTTGACCACGCAAAGCCTAATGAGAAGATGGATGCACACTTGGCTACTCTTGATTCACTAATGAGGCTACTCTCTTGGATTCTCAAATCTCAATCACCTCACTAGGACCTTGCTCTTCTTGGCACACATAAACGTGTTTCTCAGCTGTTAGAATGAGCAAAAGTAACTCCACACACGAGTGGAGCTTCTATTTATAAGACAGCCTAAAAAACGAACCGTTATGAGCTTCTGTGGGATGACCGGACGCTCCGGTCGTGTTGACCGGACGCTCCGGTCAGTTCAACCCGCGAACCAGTAAAAATGAGTGATCGGACGCTGGCAGGGTTTGGTCAGCACTGACCAGACACGTCCGGTCGTATGAAACCCTTACTGGACCCTCACTGGACTCGACCGGACGCCAAACCCTCAGGGTCCGGTCAGTACTGATCGGACGCGTCTGATCGTAGATTCCCTTCTCTAGAACCTTACTAGAGTCGACCGGACGCTGCCTTTCAGCGTCTGGTCACATGACCCCTTCAGTGTCTGGTCGCACCGAACGTAGTCAGCTGATCAAATGAACTGACCAGACCCTACGGCCAGCGTCCGATCGCACCGGGGCCAGCATCCGGTCAGCATTTGACCCTCCATTCACTTCCAACTCTCGATCATATGTGAATGAAGTTTGCTCCAAAGGATCTTAGGCATTCATAGGAGCTACCTAGAGCTAGTTTTAACAAGTGTGCACCACACCTAACTCACTAGACTCAACTAGGTCAAGCTACCCATCCATACCCCCCTTAATAGTATGGCCAAAGGAAAAACAAAGTCTTAAACTACTCTAAGTGTCACTCCAACTCTAATCGACACTTGGAACTAGTCATCCTTAACCTTGTCATCCATCCTTTGAAAACCGAAACGATTTCCATCGTAGGGGCATGACAACTTTGATTGCTCAATCAATCTCCATTACCATGACCTAACTTAATTGCCTCTGCAAAACATACGTTAGTCATAGTAATCTTGTATTGTCATTAATCACCGAAACCCAACTAGGGGCCTAGATGCTTTCAATCTCCCCGTTTTTGTGATTGATGACAATACCACCTCGAGTATGTGAAAGAGTGAGATTTTTGATGGGCTTGGTTCATATAAGCTTTTGTCGGTAAGAACAAAAGTGTTAGTCAAGCTTATATGACCCAAGCCAACATAATGTACTCAAAGAATATAAATTAAGCATGAGTACAAGTAACAAGGCTCATTTGCATTGGAGTATAAGCGCGGAAGCAAAGGCAAATGAGCATAACACAAGTGATATGACATATACATAATGTAACGTAGAGAGCACACATGTCATAAATCACAATCACGTAGATAGCACTATCACATAGATATAATAATGTGCATGAAAGTAGACACACAAATGCATAAGTAATAGTGTATCACATAAATAAAACTCCAAATGTATAATCTAATAATATATAACTAGCTCCCCCTAGATCACGCTCCCCCTGAGTCTACATACTCGAACCCTCTCCCCCTTTGGCGTCAAACACCAAAACATAAGGGTCGGTCGGTGGGCTGCAGCGGATGAGTCGGGAGCTGAAGTACATGGGGCAAGCTAGAACTGGGCACCATCATCATCTGACCTTGAGCTCTATACTAACTGACCCTCTATGGCAGGAAGTGTTGCTGAAGCAGTCTGGGTCTGAGCTAGGGCTGGTGCTGCCTATAAAGCTACTAGTATGTCTATCGTAGGATCTGAAGAGGCGACAGACGAGGGGAGCCTTTGAGTAGTCACTATGATTAGAGCTGCTATAGAAAGACCAGCGGTATGCATATGAGGTGGTGTAGGCATGCCAGTCAGCTCGCTGAAAGATGCTCCAAGACTCCTAGAGACTGATGTGTCAGGCACAAACAGCGAGGGTGACTGCTCTGGTGAGAAGCCCGTGTGATATGGAGTGAACTGTGGGGCAACCACTGGTGATGACAACCACTGGGACACCTAAACTGTAGGTGAAGCAAACTAAGCTAGAGGCTGTCCCTAACTCTGAAGCCCGCTGGGCTGTATAGCTGGAGTCGTCGTGGTGGAGGCAGGCTGAGCAAGCTAGGGCGAAGGCTATGGCAGTGGGGCCCCAAGTGCTGTCACTACATGCTACATAAAGCCCATAAGCTGTTGCTGCATGAGTATCTACTGGTGATGCATCTGCTGCTGCTGGAGAAGCTGCTGCTGCCTTTGGAACTCGTCCTAACGAGCCTGGAACTATGCGAAGTTGGCAGCGGTCTCCTGTGCCTATCGTGCCTGGTCCTACTACATCCGCTCAAGAATAGCAATCAATGCGGGGTCTGTCTGTGGTGCTAGTGGAGCTGAGCTAGAACTGCCAGCCTCTGCATCATGTCTGTGTGGAGGCATCTGAGGAATCAGTAGATAGTCATCATCCGAGCTATCACTGGACTCGGTCATCTCCTGCTGTGCCTCAAGCTCCTCCTCCTCTGTAGCGGCTATGCCTCTAATGATCTCATTCTGCTGAGCTGCTGACTCAGGAACATCTGGATGACGGCTGGGCCGAGCTAGTGCCTGTGGAGTGCTGTGTCTGATCCTCTATGCCATGTTGTATGCTGGAAACTCTATGGTGGTAGCCCTGTACTCAGCAACTAACTCAGGAGTCCTGACCTGCACACACTTGAGCATCAAGAATGTGACCCAATGTGCATAAGGAAGCTGTCGGCGACCCTTGAAGCCCTCAGCAATAGTATCCTCCATCTCTGATAGAAGGAGGTCCCAAATGTCAAATATGGTCTACTGCATCAGGGCATTAAGGAGCCAGAGCTATAAGTGAGTCAGACCCTCCCTGTATCCCAACCTGGGAAGCAATGTCCTCCTAATAATGGCCTCTAGCACTCTCGCTATAGGAGTCAAGTCACTGGGGTTCCTGCTCAACCCCTCACCAAACGGCTCCTTGAAGCAATGTCGCACCAGATCTATCGAGGGCACCATCCCTCCATGAGGACGCCTAGGAGGCTCCTGCTGTCCATAGTATACCTCATGCAGCTTGACAGGCTGATCCTGTAGCCGCAGTATCTCCCGAGCTCTAAAGCTCATCACCCTATAATCTCTACCATTGAATGCAAAATGAATGAAGTTGTGATGCGGATCAACGTAGAGTGAAGCATAGAACTGTCAGACCTAAGATGGTACATATACTCCTATCCAGCCAATCAGATCTGCAAGCCCTGGCAAATATGACAAGTAGGGGCGGATGTGCTCTTCGGCTGCTGCCACAATAGACTCTAAACTACAGACCCTCTGAGATCTGAACACTGCCCCACTGTTTAGATATGCATTGTAGAAGTCCTCCTGGAGCAGTGTATAGAACCCCTCAGCTGCTCTCTCATCCCTCCTTGGAGGGAACCACACGTCGAACTCAACAAAACATAGCTGGCGAACCTGTCTGGCTGTGGTGGCCCTCAAGTCGAGGTGAACCACTAGAGGTGGACCCTGAGGTCTGGGCAGAGGGCGTGAACCCCTATGTTGTGTAGCTGGCCTCGGTGGAACTGTAGCACTAGTATGACCCGAGCGGCGTAGCTGAGGTGCTGGCTTGGTCTCCTCGGTCTGCTAACCCTCCTGAGTCTCCTAGGTTGGCTGAGGCTCTGCTGGTGGGGGCTGCTGCTGTGCCTCCGGCTAGGACTCCCCCTGAGGATGAGCCTCCTCGATAGCCAGTCGACGTCCTGCCATCATGACAGTCCCAGGTGGACCACCATGAAGATGCTTAGCCTCCTCAACTGCGGCCCTCTGTGCTGGTGTGAGCTGTGGATCTGCTATGACAACACCACTACGAGCACCTCCTCTCTCGGCACGCTCTGTGGCCTCTGCAACAGCTGCTGCTCTCGCTGTCTCTGCGTCGGGGTACTGCGCTTCTTGGATGTCACCTGCTTTGTTGACTTGCCTTTGGATCCTATAGGCTGGCGAGGCGGGGGCCTCCGATCATCATCACCTGGGCCACCACCAACGTTCTTGGTGTGGAGCCATCTGAACTGACAAGAGGGTGAACTACCGCTGATGAAGATCAACTGTCAAACTAACACTCCCGAGGCTTGGCCTCGATCCGTACTCGTGAGCTTGGCTCTGAGTTGACTGCCAACTGCCACAAGAACCATAATAGCACCGACTCGCTGCATGATGGAATAGATGGATATACAAATAAATATGATATATCTAATAGATGCGAAAACCTAGGAAGCAAGCAATGTAGGTACGAAATTGAGACGACGGGCAAGCTACCTGATGAATCGGCGATCCGAGAAAAGAAAAGACATCGCGCGAGGGAACCTCGAAACCGGCTAGGGTTAGGTCGAAAGCCCTGAATGCGATTGGGAATCAGTGCACTGCAATTTGATCTAGGTCACAATTGAAAAGATCAAGATTGAAACTGTCTTGCCTTACCAATCAAGGAGGTAGGGTAAGGGTTGGATCAATGGCCTTGAGAGCCCCTCGGTCTTGACTCCGATGTCGTAGACACGCAAGAGGCGGGTGGTGAGGCTCGGCAGCGGGTTCCTTAGCGGTGGCGCGGTGGCGAGCGAGGCTAGCGCAAGAAGCACGGCAAGGGGGTTGCGGTGGTGCGGCGAGCTTGGGCGTGGGAGCGGCGGCACTGGCGCAGGAGCGGCGGTGCTGGCACAGGTTCGACGCCGTGGCGGCTTGGGTGCGGGAGTCGGGCACGGAGGAAGCTGTGGCATGGTTAGGTCAAGAAAACAAACGATGGCTGTGGTTATATGAGGATCCCCAAGCACAACAGATAAGGAAACGGAAAAGAGTCCTGAAGCCGCGCGAGATCCACTGACTGGATGCTCCGGTGGTAGCGACTGGGACGCTACCACCCAGCGTCTGGTCGATTCCAGAGAGGTCCAATTCCTCTGGAATCGAGACCGGACACGTCCGGTGGTCCATGACCAGACGCAGGCAGGGTCCGGTCAGTACAGCTTGTTCTACCTTCGATCGACCGGACGCTGGATCCCCTTCTGATCGGACGCACAAAAGTAGCGTCCGGTCACTCCTTCAGCAGCAGTTCACCTCCTATGAACTGACCAGACGCTAGACAGCAGCGTCCGATGCAGCGTCTGGTGCACCTTTTTCAGCAAATCTTCAAAGTTCCTCCACGATGCCTGTTCCCAATCAAGTCCCAACTTGAATAAGATCCAAATAAACACCAATTGGGACTGATGTGAGTGACCTCTCTCAAACCCTCATATTTTTCAAAATATTTTGCCTTAGGCTATAATTCTTTTTAAGAAAATAGGCAACAAATGGGCAAATGGAACAAAACGACAAAACAATATTCATGCATATGCAATACTTGTAAGTAAATCTAGTTGCTTGTCAAGTTTGATCCAAGGTTAAGCTTCTTCACACGCTTTTCGGCGGTTATCTTAACCATGTTAGACAAGCCCTATATGCATTGCCACAATTTAAACATGTTGTATATTACAATGAACGCACGGGACAACACAAGTTCAATTTTTAGTGAAGTTACTAAAATCAAGCACATTGAGCTCATTCCGCAATCTACAAAATGTAGCCTCATCTAGCGATTTAGTGAAGATATCCGCTAATTGATCTTCGGTTCTTACATCTTCTAGTGATATATCATTTTTAGCAACATGATCTCTTAGAAAGTGATGGCGGATATCTATGTGCTTGGTGCGAGAGTAGTTGAACCGGATTATTTGCTAAGTTTTACCGCACTTTCATTGTCGCACAAAAGAGGTACTTTTTCTAGAACTACACCATAGTCTAGCAAAGTTTGTTTCATGTATAAAATTATGCACAACAAGCACCCGCGGTAATGTATTCCGCTTCGGCGGTGGACAAAGCCACACTATTTTGTTTCTTGAAGGACCAAGACACAAGTGATCTACCAAGCAAATGGCACTCTCCGGATGTGCTTTTTCTATCAACTTTGCATCCGGCGTAATTTGAATCGGAATAGCCAACTAACTCAAATATAGCTCCTTTGGGATACCAAAGGCCAATGCTTGGTGTGTGCTTAAGATACCTAAGGATTCTTTTTACGGCAATTAAATGAGTTTCCTTAAGACTAGCTTGAAATCTAGCACACATACACACACTAAACATGATGTCGGGCCTAGATGCGGTTAAATATAACAAGCTACCAATCATAGAACGGTAGAGAGTTTGATCAACCAGGTTACCTCCCTCATCTAGATCGAGATGTCCATTGGTAGGCATTGGTGTCTTGATTGGCTTACATTCATCATCTTGAATCTCTTGAGAAGATCTTTTGTGTATTTCTCTTGAGAGATGAAGATGCCTTCTTTCATTTACTTGACTTGAAAACTAAGAAAGAATATAAGCTCACCAATCATGGACATCTCGAACTCCTTCGACATTAATTCACCAAATTCTTTGCATGAGTCTTCATTTGATGATCCAAAGATGATATCATCAACATATACTTGACAAATGAAGATATACCCATCAAGCTTCTTGGTGAATAGTGTGGTATCGACCTTCTCAATGGTGAAGCTCTTCTCAATTAGGAAGTCCCAAAGGCGCTCATACCAAGCTCTTAGGGCTTGCTTAAGCCCATATAGTGCCTTGGACAACCTATAAACATGATTAGGATATCTAGGGTCCTCAAACCCGGGAGATTAATCAACATAGACTAGTTCATTAATAAAGCCATTTAAGAATGCACTTTTCACATCCATTTGATATAGTTTTATTTCATGATGTGATGCATATGCAAGAATGATACGGATGGCTTTTAATTTTGCAACCGGTGCAAAGGTCTCTCCAAAATCCAAACCTTCAACTTGAGAGAACCCCTTTGCAACTAGTCTTGCCTTGTTCCTCACAACAACACCTTGATCATCTTGCTTGTTGCAGAACACCCACTTCGTTTCAATGACTCTTGCACCTTTTAGTCGCTCTTCAAGAGTCCAAACTTCATTGCGAGTGAAGTTGTTCAACTCTTCATACATGGCATTGATCCAATCCAGATCTTTTAGAGCTTCTTCTACCTTGATAGGCTCATAACAAGAGACAAAAGAGTGATGAACAATAAAAGAAGCAAGTTTTTGAGATCGAGTCATTACTCCCTTTGATAGACTCCCTATGATGAGATCTTGTGGATGATCTTGTAGGAGAGGTGTATTTTTTCTATTGACCACTTGAGGAGGAGGTTGTGGAGCATCAACATCTTATGCTTGTACCACCATTTGCTCATGGAAGATATGAGTATCTTTATTTTCTACTCTTCTATCTTTTTCACCATCTTGTGGCATACTTGATGAATGAGGTTGGTTAATGACTTGTACATCATCTTCATCATCTTTTGGCTTGATGTCTCCCACCAGAATATTCTTCATAGCCTCCCTCAATGGTTCATCACCTACATCATCAAGATTCTCATGTGCTCCTTGGGAGCCATTAGATTCATCAAATTCCACATCATATGTTTCTTCAACCAAGCCGGTGGCATGATTAAATACTCTATATGCTTTAGACTTTGATAAGTAACCAACAAGAAAGCCAATATCACAACATCTTTAGAACTTCCCTAGGTGTTGTCGCTTCTTGTAGATATAGCATTTGCAACCAAACACCCTAAAGAAGGAGACGTCTGGCTTCTTCCTATTGAGCAACTCATAAGGTGTCTTGCTAAGGAACTTTTAAAGAAATAGACGGTTTGATGCATAGCATACGGTGTTGATTGCTTCCGCCCATAGAGCTTCGGAGGTGTTGTACTCATCTAGCATTGTTCTTGCAAGAGTGATCAAAGTCCGGTTCTTCCTCTCAACTACACTATTTTATTGAGGAGTATAAGTTGCGGAGACTTCATGCTTGATCCTAACTTTATCACAATAAGCTTCAATGTTTGTGTTGTCAAATTCTTTCCCATTGTCACTTCTAATCTTTTTGAGCTTCACTTCAAATTCATTTTGAGCTCTCTTGGCAAACTTCTTGAAGCAAGATGCAACTTCAGATTTGTCATGAAGGAAGAACACCCATGTATACCTTAAATAGTCATCCATAATCACAAGACAATAGAGATTTCCTCCCAAACTCTTGTATGTTGTTGGTCCAAATAAATCCATGTGTAGGAGTTCTAGCACTCTTGTGGTTGACATGAAAGCTTTGGTTGGATGAGTGTTTGCAACTTGCTTGCCGGCTTGACATGCACTACAAAGCTTGTCCTTTTCAAACTTCACATCCGTCAACCCTCTCACCAAATCATTCTTCATAAGCTTCTTGAGTGAGCTCATCCCAATATGAGCAAGTATTCTATGCCATAGCCACCCAAGTGTTGTTTTGGTGAATAGGCAAATCTTTAAATTAGCATCTTCGGAGGTGAAGTCAACTAGATATAAGTTATTGTATCTAAATCCATTGAATATCACTTGATTGTCATCTACCTTGGATACAACAACCTCTTTCTCGATGAACAAGCATTGAAAGCCAAGATCACACAATTGCCCAACGGATAGTAAGTTGAAGCTCAATGAAGCAACATAGAGCACATTGGAGATGGAATATCATTTGATATTGCCACTTTGTCCAATCATTTAACCTTGCCCTTTGAATTATCTCCAAATGTTATTTTCTCTTGTCCATCTACCTCTTCATCTAGTGAGGTGAACATACAAGGATCACCGGTCATATGTTGAGTACAACCACTATCAATAACCCAATGACTTCCACCGGTCTTGTAGTTCACCTACACACAAGAGATTCGAGCTTTAGGAATCTAAACTTGTTGAGGGCCCTTCACTTTCTCAACAAGTGACTTAGCCACCCAAATCTTCTTAGCCCTACTCTTGTTGGGGGGTCCTAAGAACATGACTTTTATCTTTCCACTAGAATCTTTTCTAAGCATGTAGTGAGCATTGAAAGCAAAGGGTCTAGCATGCTTGGGCAAAGGTTGTGGCGGTGGAGTTTGACACTCATGAGCAAAATGGCCTTCTTGTCCACACTCAAAACATCTCTTTGGCTTTGGCTTTGGCTTTGATTGTTGTTGTTGAGCTTGAGCCTTCTTCTTCTCTATACTTGCCACATATCCAATGCCACTTCTATCCATCTTCATGACAGTGTTCATAAGTAGCTCACTTTGGAGGTGCTTGCCTCTAGCAAACTTGCTCAACCCAATCTTAAGATGCTCTTTCTCTAACTTGAGTTTCTTATTTTCTTCCTTTAGAGCATCATCTTTCTTCTCTTCCTTGAGCTTCTTATTTTCTTCTTTGAGCTTCTCATTCTCAAGGATCAACTCTTTGTCATGATCAAGAGTTTCTAACACAATGATGTTGTGGCTTTTCATCTCTTCAAGATCTTTCATGAGCTTCTCATTATCACTCTTGAGCTTGACATACACATCATAGTCATTGCACTCAACCACTTGCTTGCCTTTGCTACTAGATCCATGCTCAATGCTTTCATCAATTAAATCATCACATGAAGTAGCTATATCAATCTTGACAACATGGTTAGTAGCATCATGTGGCTCATTTGGTAAAAATTCTTGAGCAATAACAAGAGTATTATGATTAATCTTAAGAGTAGTGTATTCATATTTTAGCTTGTTGTGGCTAGTGATGAGTTCATTGTGCACCCACTCAAGTTTATCATGTTTATCTTTAAGCTCTTTCTTGAAAGATTTGAGCTCCTTGAGTTTGGATGATATAGCATCATTAGTTTCTCTAAGCTCATCATTAGCCTTTTCCAATGTGTCACACTTAGCTAAGAGTGAATCATTTTTAGCATCAAGCTTTTCATTTGTAGCTCTACTCTTTCTAATGATCTTAGTGTATTTCCTTAGTATTTTGACAAGATCATCATAGGTAGGTGAATCATCATCATCGCTATCGCTATCATCATCACTAGCTTGCTCATCATCACTACTATCATCACTCTTAGTTACCTTGTGTTCACCCTTGGCCATAAGGCATAGGTGTGTAGAGGATGATGGTGATGGTGGCGGTGAAGATGCAAGATCAATAGCAATGGCGGCCACCTTCTCATTGTCACTATCATCATCGGATAATCCACTTGATGAATCAATGTCCGTGAGCCAATCACCGACAATGTAGGCCTTTCCACTCTTCTTCTTGTGGAAGTCCCTCTTTTTGCCATCTCTCTTCTTGTATGGCTTATTCTTTTTCTTCTCATCTTCATCTTCATTGCTTGAGTCATCTTTCTTGTCCTTGTCCTTGTTCTTGTTCCTGAACTTGTCTTTCTTGGGCTTTGTGCATTGATGAGTAAGATGGCCAAGTTCGCCACAATTGTAGCAATCCATCTCAGAGATTGGCTTCCTTCTTGAGCTAGTGAAGAACTTCTTCTTGCCATCAAACTTGATGCCACTCTTGTTTAGCTTCTTTAGCATCTTAGCGGTCTTCTTCACCATGAGAGCAAGACTTTCTTCATCATCTTCATCACTTGAGCTCTCATACTCAAGTCTTGCTTTGCCCTTATCTTGGCTAGCTTTGAATGCTAAGTCCTTCTCTTTCTTCTTTGTAGAGGATGAGTCATCTTGTGGCGTGATGTGCATGTACATCTCATGAGCATTGATCTTTCCCAAGATTTATGTCGGTGTAGCGGCAGAAAGATCACCTTGATGTAGCACGGTCACAATGTGCCTATATTTGTCAATGGGGAGGACACTCAAGATCTTTCTCACAACATCGGATGGTGACATTTGAGTAAGTCCAAGCCCATTGACTTTCTCTACAAGAACATTTAAACGAGAATACATCTCATTAGCACTTTCTTTGGGAAGCATTTTAAATGAATTTAGCTTTTTAATCACAAGATGATAGCGTTCCTCACGCTCACTCTTGGTTCCCTTATGGAGCGCACAAACATCCAACCATAGTGCATGGGCATCTTTGTGGTTCCTTACATGGTTAAACACATCTTTGCAAAGGCCTCTAAAGATGGTGTTTCGGGCCTTTGCATTCCATTTTTCATAGTTAACCTCATCGCCTTGTAGGTTTGTAGCATCCCGAGGTTTTGGGAAGCCTTGTGAGGCGGCTCTAAGAATTTCAACGTCTAGAGCTTCTAAGTACGCCTCCATGCGAATTTTCCAATAAGGAAAGTCATCTCCCTCAAAGATAGGAGGAGGTCCATCCCTGTGAGACATCTTGCTCTAAGCGATTAGGCTTAAAAACGTGAGCACGAGGCTCTGATACCAATTGAAAGGATCAAGATGCCCAAGAGGGAGGGTGAATTGGGCTAATTCTAAATTTTCTTCCAATAATCAAATCCTATGGATAGCCCAATTAACCCCTTATACCTAGAAAAATATTTCTATCAAACTAACGCACAAAAGACTTACAACCTATGTTCCAAACTTACTCTAGCATGGCAATTCTATGAATGTAACAACAAGTATTGAATTGCACAAGGTAAATACTCAAAGTAAATGCTCAAAGTAAAGAGAGAGAGGAACGCGGCGATGTTTTGCCGATGTATCGGAGAGTCGTCACTCCCCACTAGTCCTCGTTGGAATACCCACGCAAGGGTGTAGCTCCCCCTTGATCCGCGTAAGAATCAAGTGCTCTCTACGGGTTGATTCTTCGACACTCCGTCGCGGCGAATCACCCAAAGCCGCTTACAACTTGAGTTGGGTCATCCACAAGCTCCGCCGGGTGATCACCAAGCTCCCGACCACCACCAAGCCATCTAGGTGATGGCGATCACCAAGAGTAACAAGCACAAACTCTCACTTGACCACACGAAGCCTAATGAGAAGATGGATGCACACTTGGCTACTCTTGATTCACTAATGAGGCTACTCTCTTGGATTCTCAAATCTCAATCACCTCACTAGAACCTTGCTTTTCTTGGCACACACAAACGTGTTTCTCAGCTGTTGGAATGAGCAAAAGTAACTCCACACACGAGTGGAGCTTCTATTTATAAGGCAGCCTGAAAAACGAACCGTTATGAGCTTCTGCGGGGTGACCGGACGCTCCAGTCGTGTTGACCGGACGCTTCGGTCAGTTCAACCCGCGAACCAGTAAAAATGAGTTGACCGGACGCTGGCAGGGTCCGGTCAGCACTGACCGGACGCGTCCGGTCGCATGAAACCCTTACTGGACCCTCATTGGACTCGACCGGATGCTGAACCCTCAGGGTCCGGTCAGTACTGACCGGACACGTCCGGTTGCAGATTCCCTTCTCTGGAACCTTACTGGAGTCGACCCTTCAGCGTCCGGTCGCACCGAACGTAGTCAGCTGATCAAATGAACTGACCGGACCCTGCGGCCAGCGTCCGGTCGCACCGGGGCCAGCGTCCGGTCAGCATTTGACCCTCCATTCACTTCCAACTCTCGATCATATGTGAATGAAGTTTGCTCTAAAGGATCTTAGGCATTCATAGGAGCTACCTAGAGCTAGTTTTAACAAATGTGCACCACACCTAACTCACTAGACTCAACTAGGTCAAGCTACCCGTCCATACCCCCTTAATAGTACGGCCAAAGGAAAAACAAAGTCCTAAACTACTCTAAGTGTCACTCCAACTCCAATCGACACTTAGAACTAGTCATCCTTAACCTTGTCGTCCATTCTTTGAAAACCGAAACGATTTCCATCGTAGAGGCAGACAACTTTGATTGCCCAATCGATTCTCCATTATCATGACCTAACTTAATTGCCTCTGCAAAACATACGTTAGTCATAGTAATCTTGTATTGTCATTAATCACCGAAACCCAACTAGAGGCCTAGATGCTTTCACATACTCATACCATTGTTGGATGCACAAATGCATACGGTTCTAACTTGTATATGCACGGACCATGAATTTGACAAGAGGACACAAGGGTACTTCAAAAAGTAAAAGACTGGACAAAAGATCACTTCGCTCTTTAATATTGGGTGTAAATGTAGATGTACATATTGACAAGATAAATGAAGAGGGTTAGGCTATTAGTGCTCACTGATGAAGATATTAAGCTCGGATGTGATCCTTGCGTGTTGCTGTGTACAATTTGACTGCCAACGAACTGGAGATCTCCTCGTTCTGAATCAAACTTGATTAGGAAGGGGAACACATGAGGGGAGGGAAAGAAATGAGATTAAGCAGCAAGGAAAAGAATCAAACACCAAAAATTATTTCTAGCGAGCCTAGGCGAGGCGAGGCAATCCTGGCCTAGCTAGCTTGGGCCGGCAAAACAACGAAACAGCCCCTCCCTAAATATGCAGGCCCAGAGACTCCTGACAGCTGAATAGCTTACATGCAAATATTTCAACTGAAAACTTTAAGTGCAGATAGGGGAACTGCAATGGAGGAATCTATCACTGGGAATGCAGATCAGTGTTCACATATAAGATGGCACGAGCACTGAAAACTACTGGAAACTGGGACATGCCAGTAACAGCAAGCCTGGAAGAAAATGCGGCCACATCTCGTATCCACGCTTCTAGCATGGAACTGTGAACCATGTACTAAACCAAACACTTATTGAGCAATGTTTCAGAGAAGCCGGAAGCCAGAAGAGTTTTTGAAACATTACTCCGAAGTCCGAACAATATATACTACATAAAAGGCTCAAGTCTCCCTTACATGAAATCCTGGAGGACGAATGCAACTATGCAGGCCCCTGGATCTTTTATTTATGATGAGCTAAAATGGCTTCGAGCTAAGATTACCATGGACTTCACTTGTTCTGCAGCATGGACACTGCTGCCTTGTCAGTGAACCAAGTGAATTCTCCATCTTGCAGAACAGCCATCTCAACAGGCAGCAGATCCGATGAGGTTTGCTTGTCTGAAAGTGCTTTCTGCACCGCTGCAGCCTTTCCAGCTCCGGTTACCACCATTGCAACATATGCAGATGAGTTGATTACTGGAAATGTAAATGTGATTCTCTCGGGTGGTGGTTTTGGAGAATCCTTAATGTATGTGACCCACCTCTCTTTCTCATTAACAAGAGGGTGACCAGGGAAGAGAGATGCAATGTGGCCATCAGGTCCCATTCCCAGAAGCTGGAGATCAAACCTGGGAAATCCAGTCGCTGCTGACATGGAAATCACACCGTTCTTAACAAGCTGCTTCAAGCACGCTTCATAGTCATCTGCTGCTCCCTCAGCTGACAAGGCATCATTTATAGCATAAACTTGTCCAGGAGGAATCGGCACCTACAAAATTGAAAGACAGCACCAAGTTACTCTTACAGATTACAGAGAACATGAAAACTGCTGATGCTGTTATGAATCCCTCTGGGCCTCCACAAACATCAAGTAATTGACAAGATTGTTTAGAGCTCAAGCAGCATTTGAGCCTTGACAAATAAGCATATAAAACTTATCATTTAATAAAACCCAAACCAGAAACTGTATTCTTTTATTGCTAATGACTCACCTAAACTGTTGGCCTCACTATTGGTAAACCTGAAAAATCTTAATCTAGTTTTTGAATATCATTTTGAAAAAAAAATGTTAAAGCAGACTAAAGAGTCTGTACTGGACTGTATGTAAAGAACTGCAACAAACTTAGTTAAACAATATGAATGACTAGATTATAAAAAGGCTACCTAAAAATGCCAAAGTTCATGAACCAGACATGTGATTCTAATGCAAACTCGAATATGGCCAGAGTACAAGACAGTTGTATCATGAAGTCAACTAAGTTTGGTTTAAGTTCCAGCATACCATGACCTGTTTCATTCTGAAAGACCATACCATGACCTATTTCATATTTGCATATGATTCCAAAACTGAAATTTAACACAAAACATGAAGCAAAGCTACACAAGAAAATGGTTTGTGTATCACTGCAATCTACAGGAATAATTTAGATATTAGAGTTTATTTAAGCACAGTTGTCGCACAGAAATTGAATACCATCAGCAGAGTATAGCAGGGTTAGTTTCACAGAAATCGAGTATAGGAGGGACATGGACATCAAATGCTTTGAGACACCAGCATATCCCATGAGGCATGAAGGAAGACAAATTATTCATAAATCATAATACATCACAGAAAAGCTACCACCACCTGTTGGTATGCTCCTAAATGATGTCTAACCACCATCGGTGCAATAGGTTGTCACTACAATTCGCATCCATTTCATTTCCACCAGAACTATTGGTTTCTTTTTGCACTATCCATTTCATTTACATGAAAACTATTCATAATACATCACATAAAAGCTACCACCACCTGTTGGTATGCTCCTAAATGATGACTAACCACCATCAGTACAATAGGTTGTCACCACAATTTGCATCCATCTACTATACCATAGGAGGCCCCCACTAGCAGATTTTGTCTGTAATTTGGTGAAGCCACGTCATTGTAAGACATAATCTGCTGCTGATCTCTTTTTATTTGCTGCACAGACAGATTTGACAATAGGTCATTCTCTACTGTCCTAGTTGATGTAGCAGTAGCGCAATAGGCCCACTAGTACATTAGTTGGTAGCTAATACATCAGCCATGTCTTGGTAGTGGGTTGAGGTAGGAATTGTACTGCTAGTACTAGGAGTAGTTGGGGCTATACTCAGCCATGCTCATGTGTACCTTATAGTTGGTACATGAGTTGTATATATTCTACCATTATGCAATGAGAAAAGGCAGTTCAGTTGCCACAAACTAGAAGGGTAGAGCCTAGGCCAACGCTGGTGCTTGTGTTATGTGTGTGTGTTGTGCTCACCCCTTCTTCTACCTCTAGTCATAGTGAGTGAGTGTGTGTGCTGGGAAGCTAATTGCTTACCTGTGCAGGGATTCCAGGGACCAACAAGTGGTATCGGAGCCGTACTGGCTCGCCTGCGTCGCCGGACTAATCACTGGCGATGGCACCTGGCTCGGAGACAGCAGCGGAGCTGCGGGAGGCGACAGTGCTGCTGGGGCTGCCCAGCCACGACAGGAGGTCGTCGTGCACACTGGTGCGGGAGGACAAGCGGCACTACTTGGCCACAGCTGACTCGCACCAACTATGGCGAGTGGGCAGTGACTATGAAGGTCAAGCTCAGAGCCTGGCGGCTCTGGAATGCCATTGACAAGGGCACCGACAATGAAGAAGACATGTCAGCGATGGAGGCCATCCTCGCTGCTGTGCCAGCGAAGTACAGGGAGCCGTTGGGGGCGAAGAAGACTGCTAAGGAGGCGTGGAAGGCCATTGTAGCGATGCGCATCGGCTCTGACCGCGCAAAGAAGGCGACGGCCCAGCTGCTGAAGCAAGAGTATGCCAACCTCAAATTCCGTGATGGTGAATCGGTGGACGACTTCTCCATCCGCCTGCAGTCGCTCATCAGCAAGCTGGGGAGCCACGGCGTCACCATCGACGAAGAAAAGACGGTCTCTAAGTACCTCCACTACGTGCCAGTGAAGTACATCCAGATCGCTCTCTCCATAGAGACGATGTTGGACCTGTCCACCCTCACCGTTAAGGATGTGACCGGCCATCTGCGGGTGGTGGACGAGCACATGGAGCATGCCACAGCAACGACGGACAGCGGCAAGCTGTTGCTGACAGAGGAGTGGGCTGCCCGGATGAAGGAGAAGAAGTCCGGGGAAGCCTCCTCCAGCCGCGGTGGCGACGACAAACGCCACGACAAGGCTTCTTCGGAGAAGAAAAAGAAGAAGGCCAACCCCAACGCCTGCAGACGCTACGGGAAGACAAGCCATTGGGCAAAGGAGTGCCCAAACCGCAAGCAGGAGAAGAAGGTCGAGGCTCATTGGTGCAAGCTGATGATGATGATGAGGTCACTCTCCTGATGGCGACGTTCTATGCACTGCACGACGTTGAGACCGAGGAGAAGGGAGAGGTAATGGCGGTACAGGAGCACGGGAAGGCTCTGAAGGTTGTCAACCTCGACGAGCCGCGCGCCCAAGTCCACCTCGAACGTGTGGGCGGCGAGCAGGAGCAACGGTGGTATCTGGACTCCGGCGTCAGCAACCACATGACGAGTTCCAAGGCGGCCTTCTCCGAGCTCGACGACAACGTGACTGGGACAGTGAAGTTTGGTGACGGCTCAAGAGTGGCGATCCGAGGGCGCGGCACCATCATTTTTCGGTGCCAGAACGGCGAGCACTGATGGTGGAGCACAGACGTCTACTACATCCCCCAACTGCGCTCCAGCATCATCAGCATTGAGCAGCTGGACGAACGCGGCAGTGAGGTGCTGATCGAGGATGGCATCCTCAGGATCAGGGGATCGGGAACAGCGCCTTCTCGCCAAGGTGAAGAGATCCCGGAACCGGCTGTACCTGCTCGACTTGAAGGTGGAGCAGCCCATCTGCCTGGCTGCACGACGCACGGAGGAGCCGTGGCTGTGGCATGCCCGGTATGGCCATCTCAGCTTCGACGCTCTTAGTCGGCAAGAGAAGATGGTGACTAGGCTGCCTCACATCGAGCACATCGACGAGCTGTGTGACAGCTGCTTGGCTGGGAAGCAAAGGAGGTTGTCGTTCCCGAAGACGGCGAAGTATTGCGCGGTGGAGGCCCTCAAGCTGGTCCATGGTGATCTCTGTGAGCCGATCACGCCGGCGACGCATGGGGGCCGCAAGTACTTCATCTTGCTGGTGGATGACTGCAGTCGGTTCTTGTGGCTGCAGCTTCTGACCAGCAAGAACGAGGGGTGGAGGCGGTCAAGAAGTTCAAGACGCGCGCGGAGGCGGAGAGCGGCAAGAAGCTGCGTGTGCTGCGGACTGATCGCGGTGGCGAGTTCATCTCTGTGGAGTTTGTTGCGTACTACGCGGATCAAGGTGTGGTGCGCCACCACACCGCGCCGTACACACCGCAACAGAATGGCGTGGTGGAGAGACGCAACCAGACGGTGATCAGCATGGCGAGGTCGATGATGAAGGCTAAGAAGATGCCGGCGAAATTCTAGGGAGAGGCGGTGACCACGGCGGTGTTCATCCTCAGTCGTGTGCCCACTAAGGCCCTGAAGGGCAAGACGCCGTTCGAGGCTTGGCATGGACGCAAGTCGAATGTGTCCTTCCTCAGGACATTTGGCTGTGTTGGCCATGTCAAGAACACAAAGCCCCACCTCGGCAAGCTGGAGGACAGAAGCACGCCCATGGTGCTGTTGGGTTATGACGAGGGCAGCAAGGCCTATCGGCTCTATGATCCCAAGGGAGGCAAGGTGGTGGTTTCTAGGGATGTAGTGTTCGACGAGATGGCTGCTTGGGATTGGGAGGATCAAGGCGCCAGGGAAGCTGCTGGTGTCAGCAGCACATTTGTTGTCGAGCACTTAGTGATCCAAGGAGGAGATGATGGTGCTGGAGAGCAGGCTGCTGCTGGAGAGCAGGCTACTGCTGGAGAGCAGTCTCCACCAGCAGCGGCGCATTCACCTCCACCAGAGTCCCCTGCGACGGCAGCACAGGGGACACCCCCACTGGAGTTCGCATCACCACCCACCGACATCGACGAGTTCGTGGATGCTTTCCATGACAGCGAGGAGGTTCGGTTCAGGCGGGTGGACAACATTGTCGACGAAGGGGGAGCTCCTGTACTGGCTAGCCAGCTTCTGGATGACCCAGAGCTACTCCTTGTCAGTGCAGAGGAGCCGCCGACGTTCACAGTGGCTGAACGCGACGCCAATTGACGTCGGGCGATGTTGGAGGAGATGAGGGCGATCGAAGGACAATGGGACATGGGAGCTGGTGGATCCATCGGTGGGCTGCAGGCCGATCGGGTTGAAGTGGGTCTACAAGGTGAAGCGGGACGAGCGCGGTGCCATTGTCAAGTACAAGGCTCGGCTCGTCGCCCGTGGCTTCGTCCAGTGCGAGGGCATCGACTTCGAGGAAGTCTTCGCTCCGGTGGCGCACATGGAGTCGTTCGCTTGCTGTTGGCCATGGCAGCAGCGAAGGATTGGCGCGTCCACCACCTCGACGTCAAGTCATGCGTTCCTCAACGGCGAGCTCACGGAGACGGTCTTCGTCAAGCAAGCTCCGGGCTTCGCCATCAAGGGCGCTGAGCACAAGGTGCTCAAGCTGCGCAAGGCACTCTACGGGCTTCGGCAGGCCCCTCGGGCGTGGAACGCCAAGCTCGACGCCACATTGGGCGAGCTTGGGTTCACTCGCTGCGCCACAGAATACGCGTTGTACACGCGGCGACGGGGGAAGGAGGAGCTCGTCGTCGCCGTGTACGTGGATGACTTGATTGTCACCGGTGCGCGTGCGGAGGACATCGATCAGTTCAAGCGCGAGATGGCAACTCGGTTCAAGATGAGCGATCTCGACGCGCTCTCCTATTACCTCGGCATCCTACTACCTCAGCATCGAGGTGAAGCAAGGGCAAAGAGAGCATCTCCCTAGGCCAGCGAGCCTATGCGGAGAAGTTGCTGGAGCGCGGCGGCATGGCGGAGTGCAAGCCGTGCGTGACTCCGATCGATGGAGGAGCGGCTGAAGCTGAGCAAGCACAGCACCGCTGCGAAGGTGGACGCGACGCGCTACCGGAGCATCGTCAGCGGGCTGCGCTACCTCACTCATACCCGGCCAGACATTGCGTTCACGGTTGGGTATGTCAGCCGTTTCATGGAGGACCCGCGTGAAGACCATTGGACGGTAGTGAAGAGGCTGCTGCAGCTACGTAAGGGGTCGCTCGATCAAGCGAATCATCTTCCCCAAGAGTGGCGGCAAGGGTGGGCTACGGCTCACGGTTTTCAGTGAGGCACCCCCCAAGGCAACGGAAGGTTAGCCAGAGCTCACTGTTTTCAGCGACGCAGAGATGGCGGGCGACATCGACGGGCGACAGAGCACCTCTGGTGTGCTTGTCTTCCTTGGAGCAGTCCCCATCGCCTGGCAATCGCTGAAGCAGAAGATTGTGGCACTGTCGACTGTGCGAGGCGGAGTACGTCGCAGCAGGCCACGGCGGCGTGCCAGGCTGTCTGGCTACGCCGGCTGCTGGGCGAGTTGACTAGCGAGGAAGCTCACTCGCCTAGCTCTGATGGTGGACAATCAGCCCGCCATCGCCCTCGCCAAGAATCCTGTCCTCCACGACCGGAGCAAAGCACATCGACATCAAGTTCCACTTCCTCCGGGACTGCGTCGATGGAGGACAGATCGTCATCGAGTTTGTCGAGACCGGCAGACAGCTCGCTGACATCCTCACCAAGTCACTCGGGCGCCTGCGGTTCATGGAGCTGAGGAAGATGATTGGCATGGATGAGGTCAAGGCTTTGGGTTAGCAGCAGGATTAGGGGAAGAATTGTGAGACATAATCTGCTACTAGATCTCTCTCTTTATTTGCTGCACAGCAGATTTGACAATAGGTTATTCTCTGTTGTCCTAGCTGCTTGTAGCAGTAGGACAATAGGACCACCACTGGTACATTAGTTGGATAGCTAATACATCAGCCATGTCTTGATAGTGGGCTGAGGTAGGAATTGTACTGCTAGTACTAGGAGAGTAGTTGGGGCTTGTACTCAGCCATGCTCATATGTACCTTATAGTTGGTACATGAGTTGTATATATTCTACCACTATGCAATGAGAAAAGGCAGTTCAGTTGCCACAAACCTAGAAGGGCAGAGCCTGGCCAACGTTGGTGCTTGTGCTGTGTGCGCGCGCTGTGCTCACCCCTTCTTCTACCTCTAGCCATAGTGAGTGAGTGTGTGTTCTGGTAAGCTAGTTGCTTACCTGTGCAGGGATCCCAGGGACCAACAAGTCACCAAGGGCCCACTTCTCTCCCACGCCTGCCCACCCGTGAGCACCCCTCCGCATGTTCTCTTTTTCTGCCGCAATCTACAGTGGCCATAAGTGCAACAAACTGAACAGCTGTTTCTGTCCATCGGTCCCCCTCTCTGTCTGCTCATCTTCCCCACGTACAGGGGTGCCTCCCTTTATATATGAACCTTCTCCATGGCAATTTGGATTTTGCCTCTTATGAAGCCATCCTGGAACCTCTGAAGGCTAGATCACTAGCTGCACCAAGGGTATTACATCGGCCTCCTACTCAGTGACATCCAGCTAGCAGGTCTAAATGGAAGTTTGTTTTCATTAGCCTAGGAGTTAGTATTTTAGATTTCTATACTTCTTGCTATCAAATTTAAGTAGTCTAATTTTTCTTCTCATTTGAGCCCTTTTCGGTCATCAGATCAGTCCGTGAATGATTTGTGTGACCCTAATGATTCCTCAAAAGAAGTTCATAGGTCACAACAAATTCTGAAATTACATAGGTGTGCTTTCCATGTAGTCTTGTGCTACATTTTGCTTCTTTCTACTAGATAAGCTCCAGCAGCTGGTGATGCCGATGATTCTGCTTCTTGCTACTAGATAAGCTCTAGCAGGTGATGCTTCAATAATTATTCAACATTCATAATGGATCGCTACAGGAATTACAGCTTCCGCCAGGGTATTTGGATCCTTTTTTTTTTCTTATGCCACATACATCCTTTTTTAATCAAGAGATAAGCACTTCTAATTGAAAATGCTTTGTCAGGTTTATCAGTTAGTGAAGATGGGTCATAGTCTTCCATTATTTGGAAATTTCAAGACAAAATTAGGAATAAGCCAAGGATCGTTCCACAATGGGGTATTTCCCTCAGCATGTAGAGAAGATCGATTCCTTACTGAAGATGCCATTAGAAATTACCATTGCACCAAGTTCAGTACTTTAGTGCTGGCAGCATAGACATTCACAATTTCCAAATAGTTAGTATCTCACAAGCTCATACTATTAATTATACTGTCTATTAATACGACCATGTGTGACGCCACTGCCACATGTGCGATTCCGAACATAACACTTTGTTTTGTAATTAAACCAGGATGACATTTGCAGAACTTTTTTTAACAGTGAACCAATAAGATGGTGTTATTATGTCATTTTATTTCACATTATTATCCATTGTTTATCTGAAATTCCCCCTCAATCCCGCCGCTACTCTCAAAGCTATCATGGTGGATGCTACATATAAGTTCTCAAATTCTTTAAACCCCCTTCCCCATGTACAACACTACAAATTCCCGCAGCAACGCGCATAGTATCATCTAGTTTCATTTACACGAGAACTATTGCTTTCATTTTGCACTATCCAAGTATAACCCGAACCTTATTACAGCAGGTTATGTTTTCCAATTTTTTTTCGAAAGAAACAGTAGGGTCCCCTACTGAATAAATAATTTATATTAGAAAAAAAAAGTTAAACAGCTAAAAAAATAAACAAGGAAGCTAGGTTTACACAAAAGCATCTAGCCAGTCACTTATAAGGGGGAAATAATCCCCTTGAAATGATGCAAAAGCATTGCGAATTCATGAACGAACTTGGATTTGCGATATGTCTTCCAATTACCCAAACAGGTAACAAGGAAGGCCGAAACGAGTACAACCAGCTGTTGACAAAGGAACAAGAAATTGCGGAGAATACCTTGGAGAGAAACCCATCAAAGGCGAGCTTGTAGTTGCTATCCACATGGTCCTTGCGAACGACCCTCTCATCCACCCAGAAGACGTGCCACTTGCTCCAGTCCACTGAATCCAGGTACGGCGGCTCCGTCAGCTTCCTGCGAAACCAATGACGACGAGAGATATCTACTTGGTCCCCCAGATGACCCAAGAAAGTAGCTAATTTCTGAGGGTGGAAGGAAAGTTAAAGAACCTGAGCGCCTCGATGAGGGATCCGCCAGAGAGCACGGCAGTGAAGGCGCCCCTCTCGGCCGCGAACTTCTCCGACAGATCCGCAGTGTACTTTGCCAACGAAACCGCGAGATCCTCCTCGGAGTCGAAGATGAGCAGCTTCTTCTTGGACCCAGCATCGGAGGCGGCGCCGTCGGTGGCCATGGCAGCGGCGGGGACAATGGGGAAGGAGGGGGAGGAAGAAAAGATACGGGGTTTGGATCTGATTCTTCTGCGGCAGATCTCTGGTACGCGAGATGCCGGCGGCGATCGGCGGCCGGTGAGGCGTGGGACGAGGGCGGCAGCGGCAACGGCGGCGGCGGAGACGGAGGTAGACATGGTGTGGTAGTTTGCTTGTTGTTATAAGAGGGGTGTGATGTGGGGCTGGTGGTGAGTGACAGGTGGATGGAGAGGCGTGCAGTATTTTGTACCGTCCAGATCAAGATAGACGGCTATTTCTGGGGATCAACATTCGGCCTTGTGCGGTTGCTCGTCGAACTTTCGATTCGCCCCTGTAGTGAAGTGTTGTGCTTATACCGTAATAAGAAAGCCATGTCATTTGAACACTATCTATAGACAACACATGGGTATTAAATAAGCCATGTCATTTGAAAATCCTATTGGTGGCTTATTTAAATATAAGCCATGTCCATGTCATTTGAAAAGCTGATAGCTTATTTAATATCATCCATGGCAGAGTTTTATCGGTATTAAATAAGCTAATAACTTTTAGTAAATATGTTGACATGGCAATATGACACTATAAATAAAGACAGATGATCAAAGTTTTTTACACTATTTCTAACACATGAGACTCTTGAAAATTGGATTATGAGACCCAATGAAACTAGCCTAAATGCGTGTATTTTTTTTCTTGTTTCTTGCCTTCCATCATAGCTTCCGTGAGCATCGCGCTCCATACTCTATCTCCTATCATCACCTCTTTCCCGCCTATATTTTGCTGACGTGGAATCTTTTCCATCGGTTGGCTAGGCACTATTATACTCGCTTTAATGGTTGCATAGCACCTATTTATCCCCTATTTCAAAAAAAACAATTCTGATATCCAACAATTATATCATTTTAGGAACAGAAATGCTATACAACACATATGTATTTTAGAGAAAAAAACATATAGATTTTAATCCATCGGATCGTTGTCTCGGTATATCCGCATCCCTCGGGTCCGCAGGGGCCACCGGCCGAGGACCTGCCTGCCTGAGGCCACCGGCCGCGCGCGGCGCCAAACGGCCGGCCGGGCAGGCGAGGCGATTACAGCATGCCAAAGCAGGATCTGCAGGGGCTGCGCGAGAATTGATTGCCCCAACGCTGCTACTACTAATACAGAAATCTAATCCGCCCCGTCGTCCTTGCCATTGCCTGGCCGCCTGGGCTCTGGGCTGCAAGCTGCATCTGCATGCATGTACGCCTACGAGAGCTCGTAGCCCTGCGTCGATGCCACGGCGTGCCCTGCGGCCCATCAGCTAGCCGACCCTCTGTATTTTATCTTTCCATAGAAAAAAAATTATTTTCTGTATATGTGATTTGTGATATGTAGATCTGTAATCTTGTGATTGTCTGAAGGTAGAAGAAGGCTAGAGGTAGAAGAAGGATGGAGGCTGTTGGATCTTAATCTTATGGTGCAAAAAAAAATTCATGTGTTGGAATTGTATAAAACACATGGTTGTGCAGTAGACGGACTCGGGAAAGGCGATAGTAGTAAATAAATAGATATTTTGTTTAGGCTCAGCTTTTAAAAGCTTCATTTTGACTATTTTCAATTACACATACAAACCAGTGGAGTATGAAAGTATTTTCGAATATGTATCCTGTTGAAAACTGTAATCATTAAACATACTTAATTATAGTTTGAGAAGTATATATGGGTAATTTTTTTTTACTTTTCCATAATAAATATCAAAACTAAGTCGCCTTCTGGGTCTTGTTGCCAACAAAGCAGGAGAATGTTGATAAGTGCGAGTGCAACAAGTGCACATCGCACCATGCGTCCATGCCAGTATGCAACAAGTTGCCGATGCACTACAGCTTTTAGATTCCCTTCCATTCCAGACACACCACAGGCGATCAAGTGAGAATTTCCATTGC
Source organism: Miscanthus floridulus (assembly GCF_019320115.1). Lineage (NCBI taxonomy): Eukaryota > Viridiplantae > Streptophyta > Magnoliopsida > Poales > Poaceae > Miscanthus > Miscanthus floridulus. The sequence goes on along the minus strand of NC_089583.1, from coordinate 94,218,732 downwards.
TAGTAGTGGGTTGGATGTTATCGTGCTACGTGCTACACTAACAAGTCGTCACTTGAAAATTCAAACAAAAGTATATGAAATATGTATAGCTTCGTTTTTCCTTTTGCAAAAAAAAAATCGTGCTAACAATAGTGTCACCTCTTAATGCATGTTGCTACCACCGTGGCCATGCCGGCCCATCCTATGTCGCCCTCACACACAACTCTGCTGGTCCGTGGGCCGTGGCCATCGGACACCGCCCTCCTGCTGGTTGCACAATGGACTCGCCAGAGTTTTAGGATGGTTCTCAAAAAAAAAAAAAGAGTTTTAGGATCGGATCATTATTGTGAGATTTAATCTAGCTAGTGGCCTAACCGTACCCTTTATCCATGTCGTCCTTCCTATTGTTAGCAACAAGTGTTATTGGCTATTATTAGATGTTTCTAATGAGACCATGTTAGGAAGTAGCTTACCGTACATGTCATCAATTGTCTTTGGCCCTGTTTGATCAATTTCGGATTCTTGAAAACCAGTTTTTGCCTCTAATTTTTAAAATCTGGATTGTGAGCAAAAATTGGTGGGGTGTTTAAACCCTCCAGTTTTTAAGAATCTAACTTCATTTATTGCTCTATGTGTCACAAAAAACTAAGCTAGGTATTAACAGCTTCCTAGTTTTTAATAATCTGATAAAAACTGGTAGCAAAAACTAGTATGTTTGGATCCCACCCAATTTCAAAAAACCAAAATTTTAAAAACCGACAAAAACTGGAGGGGTCCAAACAGGGCCTTAAATGAAGGAAGATAGAGCAAGAGTGTGTTTGGTTCTAGGGCAAAGCTGGTCTCACCTTACCCAGTGCACCGAGATATGCTAATGGAATGATATGTTGATAGGATGAGGAGGTGGCCTCTAGGCTCGTGCTAGCTAGCAAGGAAAATCCTATAGAACCAAACGATAGAACCTCCTTGAAGGCCAGTAAATTTCCTTGGAGATGCTCTAAGGAGCCAAATCGTCCTTGAATTGAACACACCCTAATAAAGATAAAACATATCTCGGAGCTAGTCTATATATAGCAGAAAACATATAGGCAATTATCACATTCACGTACATATGCGAATATGGTGATAATTCACTACCAGAAAATAGAATCTCCTTGACGGCCAGCAATTTCCTTGAGGGGCGAAATTGGACCCCCAATGATACATCATTACCTTGGGAGTTGTATGAAACCTCCAAGAAAATGCATATTCTTGAGTGCTAACCCAAACCGCCAAGGTAATTCCACATTTCCTTGAGTGCTAGTATGAACCATCAAGGTAATTCCATGTTTCCTTCAATGTTATTACAAATCGTCAAGGTATTTCCTCATTTCCTTGGTGCTATTCAAAACCGCCAAGGTAATTCATATTTCCTTAGGTGTAACTGGAAACCGCCAAGGAAGTGCTTGTTTCCTTGAGTGTAGACCCTCAAGTAAATTGTTGTGTCTGCTAAGAAAAAAATGTTCAATTTATAGTCATTCCTCTTAACCACTAATATAATGAACTTATTGCATTTTTGTTAGTTAGACATTGCATTTTATACACACAAATGCTCCATTGACATGTTTGTGAAATGAAATACATTTTTTCTTGGTAAATTAATCCAACAAAAGGTACAATTTGTGTTGTTACGCATTAGAGAATGCATATTTGCACTTAGCTTGAGATGTCAAGCTAGTTTTAAAGCTATTATGCAACATACTAATATCGTATGAAGTCAAAGTTTATTTCAAAGCTATAGAACCCGAAGAAATATACAACTTTGTAGTTGATGGCTTTTCATTTGAAATTATTTAAATTCCCCAAACTATGTATTAAGTTCTCAAAGTTTTGGAATTCAAATTTTTTGAATTTTTCAAATGACCTTAGATGGAGATACAACCTAAACTAAAGTTGTAGTACTCTATGAGGTGTAAAACTTTTTAGTTAAAACTTTTTCATTTGAAGTTGTTTAGGGTCTCTAATATTCATTACAAGATCCACTAAAGTAAATAGAAAAAGAAAGAAACATTAATTCATCTAGTCACAAACTCACAAATAACTTTGTGGTGTAGTGGTAAGTGAGTTTCATGAGAAACCTTAGGTTGTGAGTTTGACTGAGTTTGGTTCCTAGCTACAACAAGTGTGTGATTACTTTTTCTTTTTTTGTTGTACATATCTTGGGTGTTATCGGCACTTGTCGACGAAATATGGTCGGCAGTCTACCTAGGGGTATGCCCAAGGTAGTAGATTATCGGTAGACAGATGCGCAAGCTACAAACAAGATGGTGACGCAAGACAGACACGAGGTTTTATCCAGGTTCGGCCGCCATGAAGACGTAATACCTACGTCCTGCGTCTGATTGTATTGCTGTATGTCAATGAGAGATATTTTTAGAGAGGTCCCCTGCCTGCCTTATATAGTCTGGGGGGTAGGGTTACAGATCTGGAAACTAATCCTAACCAGTTATAATTGCCATAGGTGGCCGGATAAGGATTCCTATTCTAACCGACCAGGATCTTGCTTGATCTCCAAGTCTGTCTTGATTCCTTACGCGGGACTCCGAGCAAATTGGTCGGGCCGCGCGTCGTCTTCTAGTGGGCCAGATCCCAAGGTCCGAGCTGGCCCAAGCCTAATCGTAAGGGTATAGGGGTTAATACCCCTACAGCTAGTCCCCGAGCACCATGTATTATGTTGCGACACGCCGTTCGATCTTCTTCAACTAACACGATCTATCTTCATGTCATCTCCAACTGGCTAAAACATTGACCAAGCAAATGTGCCAGTATTCTGGTCAGCACAGAGAGCAGTAGACCACGATTATAGCCGAAGATTCCGGTTGTCCGAAGAATGCATGGTGCTCTAAAGAAAAAGAAAAAGATTCCTTTCCTGATCAAGTGTGCCCACTTGTATTTCTGAAAAGAAATGTAAGTGACCCTTGTACACTAGTAGTTATGGCCAACAGTCAGAGCGTAGGGGTCAATAAAATAAGCATATTCACTGCAAGGTGAAGTGTGCCCACTTAGTCCCCGAGCCTAGTAGTAGGTGACGCAGGCACATGGTGTTAGGGTCTAAAAAGAATTCCCACTTAAGTTAAGAATCCAATCGTCGTACAAGCGATACGAGATGCACCGGCAGGTGCATCGTACTGATGTAGTCCCTGAGCTTGCTGGAAGGCATGGTATCAGCCTTGTAGCAAGGTCTAAGTGAGAAAAAATAAATGCCTCTCAATTGTATGTGAGTACAAATCATATGTAGCCGAGGAGAGCGGTCTCCTAGCAATGTTCGGAGAGTGGTTGGGGCAGCCCCCGAGCACGAGAGTGGTCGGAACAGTCCTCGAGCACGATGGTGGTCTGGACAGTCCTCGAGCATGATGTGGTCTGGGCAGTCCTCGAGCACGATGGTGGTCTGAACAGTCCCCGAGCACGAGAAGTGTGGCAAAAACCATATGCCACTTGTACTATTATTTTATGTATTTATTTATTTACTTGCTCTGTCAAGTCCAATCTAACACGTCTGGTCAAAAAAGTAGACGGATATAGCACGTCATACTGCCTTTTTGTCTTGTCAAGCAAACAGTTGCGTGGCACCTGTTAGTAGGTGTGTCAGCGTGGGCCCTCCCACACTGGCAATGAAGAGGCGTATATATTGGCATAGATCTCGAGGCTGTGAAAACAACCGTCTGCGACACGTGCGCACATCTCCCAAGAATCTCGGGAAGACGAAACGGCATAACTCTTGGGTTAAATATAGTATAGGATAGGTAAGTTACTTTTTACTGAACCCCATTGCCATTCGTAGCCACAACTTTCTTCTTCCTCTTGCCAACCCTAATACCTCCAAAATTGCCACCAATCAATCCTCTGCCATTTCCTCGTTCATCATCAAGGCCAGATTCATGGCGAAAAGTGATGCGCAGAAGAAGGCAGGAGTCATGGCGAAGGAATGGTGGAAATCGAGAAGCAACGAGCAGACCATTGAAGACCTCGTCACCATGGGGGTACTCCACAACAAGGAGCTCATAGGATGGCGTGCGCCGGAGGGCGAGGGATACCCCGATCCACAACCTGGTGAGATCGTGGTGTTCGAAGACTTTTTTAAGCGGGGATTTAGGGTTTCGGTACATCCTTTTCTTCAGGGGCTCTATCTTTACTATAAGATTGGGATTTGCAATCTGCATCCCAACTCGATCCTCCTTGTCACCACTTTCATACATCTTTGCGAAGCATATGTCGTCTTCTAGCCCTATTTCAATTTTTTCGCCATCTTTTCTGTCTGTGGAAGAAAGGAAGCAGCGGTTCGAAGATAGCCGGGGGTGTGTACCTCAACCTCCATGATGGCATGAAAGCCCAGTACCTGCACTACCCATGGAACACGTCGCTAGATGACTGGTACAAGAAATGGTTCTACATCCGTGAAGAGCCAAACACGATCACATTGTGTGACGTGGGGTACATTCCGGAGAAGAGGACAAGCTGGTCAGAGATGCCCGAGCACTTGGAATAGATTCCAGAAATATTTGGAATGATCCCATGAAAAAAACTAGATGGTCCGAGCGTGGTTGGGAACTTCATCAGCCGACAGATCTAGCCCTGCCACAGGAGAGTACATCCTGGCTATGAATATCAAGGTAGCGCGGACCCAACGAGGATGAGGCAGGGGGCGCTTGACAAAATTGAAGTCAAAGCCAGAATTGGAGAGCTATTTAACTTAGCTGATCCAAATTATGCCAGATTGAGCGACATCGAGCACGCTTTCAAGCTTGCCTGACCTCCCCCAAAGGTAACTCGTCTTGCCCTATACCCGTAGTCTTATATTGCGGTAGGAAAAGCGGAAACTTACTGTGTGCACTCATTTTTGTTACCTAGGTTAATGGTCGGGATAGAGCAATAGTGTTTGTGTCACCACCCCCTGGAGTGGAGTGGCCACAAGGAGCTAGTCCCACCACCCAGACCAGCACCGATATCGAGAACGAGGACGTCGATTGGGCAGTGCTCGGAGCTAGAGAGGAGGCAGCGGCCCTAGCCGTTGGTAAGCAGCCGGCTACCCCCAAACAGTCGAAGAAGAGATCAGCAACCACCTTGCTCACCGGGGGGCGCTAAATATTAACGAGCCCAAGGGAGGCCCGGAGGAGAGACCGGCCAGCAAGTGTCGATAGGTGATTTTTGCCTGGTCGGACGATGATGCAGAGGAGGGAGAGGATGCAGACACCTTTTGACTTGTCCCTCGAAAGAGGAGGAAACAACTAGAGTCAATGGGTCAAGGTGTCTCCTCCGTGCCTATGGGACCCACATCGTCGACATCGGTGAAGGATGCAGCCAGGTCGACTTCAAGAGTACCTAGGCAAGGAATGCGACCGGCGATGGAAGCGACAACCCGACCGAGTACTCCACCGACCATTGTAGCGCGAAGGACAAGCAGCGGAGGGGTCAAGCACCAAGGCCCAGCGATAGTGCTGGATGTAGAGGGAGACCAGGAGTCACCCGCACAGCACGTGGAGCAAGTACGGCCGAAGAGATGCGCCTTCGCCACATCATTCCGCGCTTCTAACATGTAAGTATTTGTAACCTTATTATAAGTTAGCAATTTGCATTTAATATGATTGTTTTCTAAACTTATCGTGGATATACTAGCTCGGCATCCACCGAAAGTCTAGACCAGCTAGCCAAAAGTGGCGTGGCACCGCCAATAAGTGTAGAGCAGACTACCCAGCGGCCGACCATCAAGGAACCCATAGTAGAAGATCTATCGGGTCCTCAGCAAACAAACAGTCAGACAATAGTCCCTGAGCAGATGGTCGAGGAAAGAGCCGAGCCGAGCACGAGTGCTCCGAGCATTAAACCTGCTGAGGGCAACACCTCAGCATCAAGGGTAATGGAATAGACTAAGGAGCAGTGCCCGAAGGTGATAGCACAGACCATGTTTGTCGATGCTACAGCCTGTGGGAAGGCCATGGTGATCGCAGAAGCTGCTGACGCCGGACCAGCACCGAGACCTAAAGAAGAGCCCGAAGAGGATGAAGTGGAGGAGGTCCTGGGCCATCCACAGGACAAGCGATGACATGTGTATGTGTCGCATTGGCGGAACGACCAATGGGTTGTCCATGAGGAAATCCCGGAGGTCAAAGAAACCAAGAAAGTTGAACGGGCGGCGAAACAGCTAGTGACGGAGGTGTAGGTAAGCTTCGCTTCACCCCCTGATCTTGCTGTCTAGTCACAGCTGTCTTACTTAGCGATCTGCATACAGGACTTAATGAAGACCACAAGAAATGCTTTGACTAGATCAAGGGGATCGCTGCAAGTAACAAGGAGCTGACGACAGAGGTGGAACGCTTGCACCAGTGACTTGAAGCCGCCAACCATGAAAAGATGGTGCAAGAATCCTAGAACCAGAACTTGGGTGTCCAGCTCAGTAATAAAGAGCGGGAAAGAACAAGTAAGTAGCCACTTTATCACAACGACTACTGACAAGTGCTGTTGCGTTGTTGGTAGTAACAGCTGTAGTGTTGGCTTAGAAGCCAAAGTAGTCCGTCTCTGAGAGGAGAACAGTCGTGCGGTCGTGGAGTGTGATCGCCTAAAAGAGGACAACAGAAAATTGGCACAAGACTAGTCATAGCTCTAGGACCACACGACCAAGTTGATAGAGGAGCTGAAAGGTAAGTTTTCCAAACCCCTTTGCTCATTTTTATTGCCTACCATAGTTTGGCGTAATGTAGCATCTTAACAGCATGTGCGGTTTACAGTTATAAAAATCAATGCGAAGAAGCATCTGGAGGCTGTGATAAAAGACCGTGACGGCTGGAAGGCGCAATGCTAAGAGATCACCAAGGATCATGACACCTAGAAAAACTGGTGCCAGGAGGTGGCAACGGGCATTTTGTCGGTCCTGAATCTCATTGATCCGGCGCTAGCAGAGGACGTGCCGAGGACGCCACAGCTGGGATTGATTGAGAGATGCCAAAGGGCATGGGGATGGCTCCAGGAGTTCATGAAGGAGGCGGGAGAGTACACAGGCGCATATGTGCTAAGCATGGTACGTGCTCACTACCCTTTGATCAATCTCAAGTGCCTGGAGGCTAGATACCCGAAGGAGGTAGATCCAGACAAAGTTGAGAAGCTATGGATGACTCAACTGGACTTGTCGGCGAAGATAATTGGCGATATTAACCTGTGTGGAGGCGCGGCACCACCCATACAAGGAACGCCATCAACAAGTCAGCTGGGAGCGCCATCATTTTCAAGCCAACAGGCGAAGCCTGCGGTCTCGACCAGTCAGGCATCGGTGGGGCCACCTTCTTCAGCTCGTCAACCACAACAAGAAAGTGCACTTGATCATAAGTGGTATTCATTTCATATGGGTGAAGAATGGAATTCAAAACGGTATCTATTGGTCTTCACCAAGCTTATAATTGGACTTCACATTGCTATTGGAGTAATGAATTGGAATCTATGTGACTATCCTCTACTCCAACATAGCAAAGGTATCATTGTAATGTGCATGATCATTTCATCCCTTACTAGTATGCGGTTAGTGCATATAGTACATGCTTCATAGGATCATGCATAACAAATGAAATGTTTTAAATTTATAGCCTATCACTATTGTTTGAATGATTATTTGATCTAGTGGTTAGTATATGAATTTGTTCATGAGCTAGTGAACCCAAGTACTTGACTTAATTTGGATTGCTAACAAGTGACAAGTACAACATTGACAAGATAACCCTTAAAAGAGGTGTGAAGAAGCTTGTCATTGGCTCAAACCGGACTTGGAAGCTTAGGCAAAATAATTTAGTTCAAGTCAATCATAGAAGCTCATGATAGTGATAAGAGTACAAGCATAAGACAACAATGCAAATGGATATCTAGTTTGTATGTTTCAACACACAAGTAATATCCTATAAGTGGTACTCATAAAGATAGCAAATGTTCAAGAAATGGTCTTTATTGATAAATCAAACAAGTGGTTCCATACTAGAAGATTCTTTCAAATGGTATTCACTTCCTACAAGTGGTATCTATACATAGTAGATGATGGTTCCACAAGTGATCCTCAACTTTAAGTGATCATCAAATGAAGAATGCATCCCTCACCTACAAGAGCTTAAGTGAAATAAAATGGATGACCCATGCATAAGAATGATAAGATACAAGTAGTACAAGTTGCAAATTCTAAATGGTATCTACTTGTGGTGTCATTCCAATATTCAAGTAATGTCCATCAAAAATGCAAGTCTCAACCATCTACCCCAAAGTACATACCTTTGCATCAATAAGAAGCACACCTTTTATGGAAATTGATGACAAAGGGGGAGAAGTTGTACAAAGATATGGGGGAGAAGATTGTAAAGATGGAGAGATGAGATATAAAAAGAAATAGAGGTTGGACATGGACAAAGAGGGAGCAACATTAGAGAAAAGAATGGATCACAATTCTTGGACAAGGGAAGCACACAAGTAGGGGGAGCAAGCTCATGAACTTTGATTGATTGCATTTGATATATGCATATTCATGTGCTTGCTTGCATTGCATAAGCTTTAAGATTTAATATGCATGCTTGTGTGGTGTATGCTAGTTGTAAAACTTGAATGATGATTTGATAACTAGCATGCATAGGATGATAGCTAGACACTTGGTATGCTTTTCAAGTAATGCTAGTACCTTGCTTTTAATGTTGATCTCACAAGGTATCTAGTGCTTTTATTTCCAAGTGATGTCTAGCTAACCATGGTGCTAAGGATGAACTTTAAAGGTGCAACTCCGATTGGTACATGCTTCAAAGGTTTATTCTATACACCTTAGCATCATTTTGTAGCATTTACTCTCCCACAATTTCAATCTATGCATATGTGCAAGCTTCAAATTAAATACTCTAGCACATATGTAGGGGGAGCTAATGCTACCATTTCGGGTTTATGGTACTTGTCCAAAATCATTTACACATGGTAAAATTGCTTGGGCAAGCAACATGAATCCAAAAGAGCTTAATTTCCATATCTTTGTAGAGTTGTCATCAATTACCAAAAAGGGGGAGATTGAAAGGTCCTTGTTTGGTTTTGGTAATTGAGTGACAACCTAGATGGACTAATTGTGTTTATGTGAGATACATAGGTGATTAGTCCATAGGTACATGTGTGTGAGCAACATATGCCATGAAGGTGAAAATGGCTTAGAGATGTTGCAAAGCTCACACATGTGATGATGAAGGAGCTTAAACGCACATGAGACATGACATTGAGTCATGTGATCAAGGTGGAGAAGATCAAGACAAGACTTGGCTTGATGGACCGGTTGCAAGCGTGAAGGGCAAGTCGAAGGCTTTGGAGTGATGGACCGCATGGCGGTGAAGCTTGAGCAAGACTTAGCGCTGATGGACGATGGCAATGGTGAAGAGCAAGTAAAGTCAAGATCGATGAACCAATATGATCATGTGATGATATGAAGTGGATCATATCATTGTTGATCGTGTCGGTGCATGTGTTGCATCGACATTGAAGGAGATGGAATGGAATGCGTAAGGCAAAGGTATAACCTAGAGCATTTCATTTCACCGGTCATAGGTGTGTAGAGAAGTTTATGACCGAGTTTAGGATAGATGGCCGTACTATCAAGAGGGGCAAACTTGTTTGCATATCGGTCATCTAGTGCCACTCGAGTGATCTAACTTTGCATTGTCGCTAGGATCGAGTGGCGTGGCAAGTTGAGTGGCTAACATTCTTTGGGAAATGATTGTGAAAATGCTAACACACATACACATAGTGGTGTACACTTGGTGGTGTTGGCACATTTACAAAGGAGGTGGTGTTTGTAGGGGTGAGATGGGTTTGGGTCCCTCTTAACCACAAGAATTTGTATCCGGCGCAATAGAAAATAGGCATTCCATTTTCCCGAAAGCGCCGAATCCCGCCTCACAAGCTCGGCGGGATTCGGCGCTTTCGGAAAAATGGAATGCCTATTTTCTATTGCGCCGGATACAAATTCTTGTGGTTAGCACACTTGAGCAAGGGTGAAGAGAATGGAGAAGATGCTGGCATCGGTCAACTGACCGAACGCTAGATCTAAATGCACCGAACGCTGGCAGGCTACGTCTGGTCGCACTGACGTACGGTGACGCAGTAACTGGAGTGTGACCGGACGCTGGCTGCGTCCGATCGCGTTCGACCGAACGTGTCCGGTCATGCTTGGGAGCTTACTGGAAACGACCAGACGCTGAGGGTCCAGCGTCCGGTCAGTTGAAGCTGCTGCATCCGGTCAGGTCAAGTGACCATTGGAACCGGGACACATGGCCATCTGCGGGCGACCGAACGCTGAGGTCCAGCGTCCGGTCAACACGACCGGAGCATCCAGTCGACCCGACCGGAGCATCCGGTCGACCCGATCGTTGCCCAGTGAAGGGGTAACGGCTAGTTTAGCCCTTGGGGCTATAAATAGAAGTGGCCTTCGGCCATGGCTGGTGCTGAGCACCTTGGGGGACTTTGTGTCCATGCCTGAGAGTGCTTAGGAGCCCTCCATCACACATATACTTGATAGTGATCATTCGATTGTGTGAGTGAGCGATTCTAGTGCGATTGCATCGTGAGGTTGCATCGAGTGGCACTAGGTGATTGAGTTGCAAGCCGGTGGTGCTTGTTACTCTTGGAGGTTGCCACCTCCTAGACGGCTTGGTGGTGGTCTCCGTCGAAGCACGCAAGAAGCTTGTGCGGCGCTCCGGAGAAGTGCTTGTGAGGGGCATTGTGCTCGCCCCGCGGGAGCCGCGAAGAGCAACTCTAGTAAAGCGTGTCATTGAGCTACCCTCACTCAAGGGGTAGGTTCTTGCGGCGCCCGACGTGCGGGCTTAGCGGGTGATGCTAATTAGCCGCCGAACCACCAAGTGAGCGGTCGACACAACAGGGACTAGCGTGTTGGCAAACACGTGAACCTTGGGAGAAAAATCATCGTGTCAACCTTGTTCTTCCCGTTGGTTTGCATCCCCATTACACAAGCTTGCAATTACTTTTATACATATTAAGCTTGTGTAGTTGCTCTTGTAATTAGATTGCTTGTGTAGCCCGCTAATTACCTTCTTGCTTGTGTAGCATAGAAGTAGCTCCCTTGCATGGCTAATTTGGTTTTAGTAACCTTGTTAGTCATATTGCTTAGTTTGTGTAGCTAAGTATTTGCGCTATCTAATTAGGCATTGGTTGCCTTGTTATTGAGCATTGCTAGTGAGCTTTGTTAGCTTTGTGCTTTTGCTTACTAGCATGTGTAGGAGCTCTCTTGTTGCTTAAAATACTAGTGGCATAGGTTTGTGTGACCTTGCTCCTAGAATTGTTTAGGAGAGCTCTAGCTAGCCCGTCACCTTAGTTGCATAATTAGTATCTTTGCAAGGTGCTAGTGAACATATATAGAGGGGTATAGTCTTGGCTAGACCGATAGTTTTAATTCCACACTTGTATCGGTTAGCCGACGCGATTAAGTTTTAGAAAAGACTATTCACCCCCCCTCTAGTCGCCATCTCGACCCTTCAATGATCCTAACTTTGACAGCGCATCTGCTGCTTGATTTTTGTCCCAGACCACATGTGTGTACTCGATGCCATAGAACTTGCCTTCTAGCTTCCTGATCAATTTGCAGTATGCATCCATCTTTTCGCTGGTCGTATCTCAGTCCTTGTTGAGTTGGTTAATGACCAGAGTCGAGTCTCCATAGACATAGAGACGCTTGACACCGAGCTTGACCGCAATGCGTAGACCATGTAGGCATGCTTCATACTCGGCGGTGTTATTAGACGCTGGGAAATAAATCCTGAGGACATATCAGAGCTGCTCCTTGGATGGTGATCCGAAAAGGACTCCTGCTCCTATGCCATCGATGTTGAGAGAGCCGTCGAAGTACATCTTCCAATACTTGGCGGGCCTCTGAGAGGCAGGTGTGCTTAAGTCTGTCCACTCGACGATGAAATCGACAAGTGCCTGAGACTTGATTGTAGTATGGCTTGCAAATTCCAAGGAGAAAGGGCATAGCTCCATTGCCCATTTGATGATGCGCCCATTTGCATCCTTGTTGCGAATGATGTCTCCCAGAGGGTACTCAGTCATGACCACCACGCGATATCCGTCGAAGTAGTGTTTCAACTTTCGAGATGTGATTAGTATGGCGTAGATCAGTTTCTGAATCTGTGGGTACCTAGTCTTGGATTCATTGAGCACCTCACTAACAAAATAAATTGGTCGCTGTACCTTGTAGACATGGTCGGGCTCGTCGCGCTCAACCACCATGGCAGTGGGGACCACTCGATTGGTTGCCGCGATGTAAAGCAGGAGGGTTTCGTCTTCTCTGGGAGCGGTGAGGACCGGAGGTGATGTAAGGAATTATTTTAGCTATGTAAAGGTAGCGTCTGCTACCTCTGACCACTCAAACTTCTTGGATGCTTTGAGTAGCTTGAAAAATGGTAGTCCTTTTTTGCCTAATCTTGATATGAAACGACTAAGGGCAGCCATGCATCCGGTAAGCTTCTGAACGTCCTTCACCTTTTTGGGCGGCTTCATGTCCAAGACAGCTTTTACCTTCTCTGGGTTAGGGCGTATGCCGTCGTGACTGATGACGTTGCCGAGCAATATACTAGATGGAACACCAAAGATACACTTCTTTAGGTTTAATTTCCATTGGAATGTGTTAAGAGCTGCAAAGGTGCGTTCGAGGTTGTCAACAAGGGTATATGCTTCCTTAGTTTTAACAACTACATCATCAACATAAGCCTCAATGAGGTCGTCTTTTATCTCATCTTTGAGGCAGGCCTGTATGGCGCGTTGGTAAGTAGCCCCAGCGTTCTTAAGCCCGAACAACATGGTCATGTAGCAGTAGGCGCCGAAGGGCGTGATGAAGGATGTCTTGATCTGGTCATCCTTTTTTAGAGCGATCTGGTGATAACCAGAGTAGCAATCGAGAAAGGAAAGCAACTTGCAACCGATAGTTGAATCTACGACCTCGTCTATGCGAGGTAAGCCAAAGGGGTCTTTAGGGCAGTGTTTGTTGAGATCAGTGTAATCAACGCACATTCTCTATTCATTATTCTTTTTGTGTATAAGAACCGGGTTGGCTAACCACTCTGGATGATACACTTCTTTGATAAATCCGGCTGCCAAAAGCCATGTAACTTCTACCCTAATAGCCTCCTTTTTGTTGCGAGCGAACCGTCGTAGCTTCTGCTTGATAGGTTTGGCCTTGCCATCAACATTTAAGGAGTGCTCGATCAAGTTCCGAGGTACACCGGGCATGTCAGCGGGTTTCCATGCGAACACACTCATGTTGCTCCTCAAGAACCTAACGAGCGCGTCTTCCTATTTAGGATCCAGGTTGGCCCCGATAAGGGCCGTTTTGCTGGGATCACCGTCGACCAGCTAGATCGCTTTGTGCTCTTTGGACTTGATGTTCTTGTGTGGGGCCTCGAGCTCTGGGATCTCCAGGTGGTCGGCTAGGGTCTTCTTAGCATCGAGCGTGGTCTCGGCCATGCGAATAGAGAGGTCGTGAGCCTCTACTATTTTGAAGCTGTCGTCCTCGTAGGTATAAGCTGCGTATACGTTGCCCCTGAGAGTTAGAACCCCTTTCTCGGTAGGCATCTTGAGCACCAAATACATGTAGTGAGGTATGGCCATGAACTTGGTGAGCGCTGGTCGACCAAGGATAGCATGGTAGGTGCCGTCGAAGTCAGCGACCATGAAGTTGACGTAGTCGGTGCGGAAGTGGTCTGGGGTACCAAATTGCACAGGTAGCGTGATCTGCCCAAGAGGTGTGGAGCTCTGTCTGGGGAGAACACCCCAGAACTATGCCTCGTATGGCTTGAGATCAGCCTAGGTTATCTTCAGGGCTGGCAAACTGTTCTTGAACAGTATATCGATGGAACTTCCGCTATCAATCAGCACTCTATCGAACTGAACCTTGTTGATACAAGGATCGAGAACCAGAGGAAAACATCTTGGCTCAGGTATTGTAGCCCATTGGTCCTTTCTATTGAATGAGATCTCACAGTGAGACCAAGGAGGGAGCCGCGGATCGGCGATGAGGTTGTCGGCATTGGCCATGTTCAAGCAAGCACGGGCGAGCAGCTTGCGTTCTCGTTTGGTCTCAATGGACACTTTGCCCCCAATGATGGTGTGGACACGATCGGTTGGCTTGACGTACTTGTGACAGGGATATGCGTTTTCATCATCGCTGTCCTCGTTACGCTGCTCCCCTGCGTCGTTAGGCTTATCGGATGTATCCGGAGCCTGTTGGCACGTGTAGATAGATTTGAGAACACGACAATTCTCCATAGTATGGTTTGACTTGGGATGGAGCTGGTAGGGTCCTTTCAATGCTTTGGCGTAGTCTTCTTCATAGTTGTGACGTCCGCCACCTTTTTTAACGGTGTTGACCTCGCTGTCGTCTTCCTGAGCACGCTTGCCCCTATAATCGTCACGGCGATTACACGGCTGATTATGCTGGTTGCAGTGGTTGCGGGAATCGTTGCGCTAGTTGCAGCGATCAAAATTGTCATTCCGACCATGGTTGCCGCGGTAGTCGTCGTGGTGTGGGGGGTGGTCGGAGCGTGGAACCCTTGCTGCTTCTTCGATGATTATCTTTTTAGCATCATCGGCATCCGCATATTTTTTAGCAGTGGCTAGGAGCGCTGTGACTGATTCAGGTCTCTCACGGAGGAGTTTGTCCCTTAGGGCATCGTGGAAGCAGAGACCAGTGATGAAAGCCTCGATTGCCTCGTTGTCGGAGATTGATGGGACCTTGATGCGCATCTTCAAGAAGCGTCGGACGTACTCGCGCAGTGGCTCATCTTTGCGATCTCGAATTCGCTGCAGATCATATTTGTTGCCGAGTTGTTTGCAAGTAGCAATGAAGTTGTCGATGAATGCTTGCTTGAGCTCTTGCCAAGAATCAAAGTAGTTTGTCGGCAAGTTGATCAGCCATTGGTGGCCTGCATGGCCGACAGCGACTGGGAAGTAATTAGACATGACGTGCTCATCAGCCATGGCTGATCTGCATGCGGTTTCGTAGAGCATGACCCATAATTCGGGGTTCTCCTTGCTATCGTACTTCTGAAGTTTTTTGAGCTTGAAGTTCTTGGGCCATATGACTTGACAAAGGTGTGGAGTAAACTGCTTCAAACCCAGAGGGCCGTAGGTAGTATCATATTCCATACGGCGATAGCTTTCATGGGATGCACGATCGTTGGCTCTTTGGTTAATGCGATCACGCAGATCGCGTTCTCCGAGGTAATGGCGAAGATCATTATTGTCATCACGGCGATCCCGGTTGCCACCCTGGTTAACCCTGCGACCGCGGTTATCACGGTGATTGTCGCGGTTGTCTCGGCGGTTGTCGTCCCGGTAGTCGCGGCGGTTGTCGTCCCAGTAGTCGCGGCAGTTGTCGTCCCGACCACCATCATGGCCACCGTTTCTGCCTTGATGGTTGTCTGATGGGTCGTTGTTGCGCGAGCCACATTGGTTGGGTGGCTATGAGCGACTTGAGTACTGGCGGTTGTGGCTTGATTTGACTGAGACGGATGGAGCCTGGGCTTGATTTACAATCTCTGCGGTCTGGGCCATAGCAGCCGTCAGGTAAGCTTGTATATCATCACGAACTACCTGGGTTTCTGGGGTATTGGGTAGTCGTTGCATTGTCGCCATAGCAACAACTATGTTGGCGCTTGGAGTCATGAAGACCTGCTTGTCCCCCACCCTATCAAAGGCATTGTTAAGGTCGCGTGTCTAGACCCTTATGCATCGTGCCTCCTCTTCTGCCTCGGCTTTGATTTGTCGGCGATTAAACCGATCAATATTGTGTGCTTTGCGTGCTAGCCTTTCTTGTTCTGTTTCGCCAACTGCCGATGGTTCGTCATTACTGACAACATTGATCAAGTCTCCTCGCCTTGGTGGGAAGGATGGAAATTGTGGGAACCCCGGGGCGTGGTTTGGGATATCCAGATCGTATTCAACACCTTCATTGTCATGATGCTGGAGCTCGGTGTGGACGGAGCCATTAGATGCGATGCCGGACGGGGAGCTTGAGCCACCCTCTTAAACTGTGTGGACCGATCCTTCTTGATACTCCTCAATCCGAACCATGTTGATGAAGTTGCGCAGGCCGTAGAGTTGAGCCTAGTAGTTCTCCATCGAGGCTTCGCACTCGGAGAGCTGAAGACCCGTCGCGGGGGCTGGTCGACGACAAACGGAGTGCCCTTCAGGAGTAGATGTGACAACGAGATCCGTATTGAGTCGTGCAGGACGACTGGCCCGAGCTGGTCGGGTAGATCTGTTGTGGGTAGTGGTTACCTGCTCATTAGGTTGACTTTGAATCAAACTTACTAGAGCTAGGGTTTTAGCAAGTTTGGTGCCGACCCGATCGATGGAGTTGAGCAGGTCGATGTTGTTGATCTGCCTCCCTTTGTAGCGAGGAAGCGGACGACGGGTTGTCGGCGTGGCTGAAGACGATGCTGGCATGGCCGGAGCCAGATCCACCGTGGTTAGAGCCATAGCCAATGCAGGTGAAGCAGTGGTCAACGCAGATTGGATCCACGCCTCCTCCGTGGTCATGGCGATGAAGTCGTCGGAGCCAGTGGTCCAGGTGATCTGGTCGATGGTGAACGTGAGGCCGTTCGGCGTAGCCATGGAACCAGGGATGATGACCATCTTGTTCGTCTGGAGAGCAGTACGCACACCCCCTACCTGGCGCACCACTGTCGACGAAATATGGTCGGCAGTCTACCTAGGGGTATGCCCAAGGTAGTAGATTATCGGCAGACAGATGCGTAAGCTACAAACAAGATGGTGACGCAAGACAGACACGAGGTTTTATCCAGGTTCGGCCACCGTGAAGGCGTAATACCTACGTCCTGCGTCTGATTGTATTGCTGTATGTCAATGAGAGATGTTTTTTAGAGGGGTCCCCTGCCCGCCTTATATAGTCTGGGGGCAGGGTTACAGATCTGGAAACTAATCCTAACTAGTTACAATTGTCATAGGTGGCCGGATAAGGATTCCTATTCTAACCGACCAGGATCTTGCTTGATCTCCAAGTCTGTCTTGATTCCTTGCGCAGGACTCCGAGCAGATTGGCCGGACCGCGCGTCGTCTTCTAGTAGGCCAGATCCCAAGGTCCGGGCCGACCCAAGCCTAGCCGTAAGGGTATAGGGGTTAATACCCCCACAACACTCAAGAAAACATATAACCTCGAGGGGTGTTAAATTTCCTTAACATTGTTCAAAATCTAACCTCGTCTTTGTTTCCTTGGCAGGCTAAACCCCCCAAAAAATCATTTGTGGCGGTCAACCCTCAATGTAATATGAATTTCCCTTGCTCTCTACCCTTGACGGCCACCCGTGAGGATTGGCACTCAAGAATTATTTTTTTGGTGGTTTTTATGGTTTCCTCGAGGGTTTTGGGCTCCAAGGATATTATATTTTGTGGTAGTGATTAGAGAAGTTAGTTTTAGTGTAGATAATAGAAATGTACTCCACACTTCTATACTTAGAAGTATCTTTAATTAACTGTGGGAAACCTCGTATGCAATCCAATGGATCCTCACTTGATGATATAGCGCAACCCTACAAATAGCACCTCTTCACGGCCATTAGTGGAAGCATTGTACTATGGCACTGGTATCGAAATCTTATCCGATCCCAGACAAGACTAAGTTGCTGTAGATTTCAATGCTTGAGCACTAACGATTATAATGGGCATTGCTTGGTTGACACATCCATCATGCGTCGAACACCTACTGCTGGTGCAGGGAATTAAGCACAGCTATTCAGGTGTGGAACCTTTTATCCCTAGGACCACAAAAATCCGACCAAAATCCAAGCGCTCAGATCAAGTTCAGTAGTAACTACAGCGATCAGCTGAAACAGTAATAAACATCCAAACAATTGTAACATGAATGGAGAGACGGCACGTCTTCACAGCACCATAGCCGCTAGTGCAAAGCGACGCCACCGACAGAGATGGAGCACAAGCACATCGAATCAAATCACTTTGCCTTAAGGCACCAGCATCAGATTCAGACCCGGCATCATGGGGACGCCGCCGAATGCGAAAGCGCGTCGACGACAGCGCACTGATGGGCAGGCACTGTTCCCGGCGATAGCGGCGAACCGGCGACCTGTCTGCCGTTCCAGTCCCCGGCTCGTCCGCTTGCGCCCGTCGCGAGGCGCATCGGCGCGCGCGCAGGCGACGACGAGGAGATATTTCACGGTTCACGGGCCGCAGCCCGCCTTTCCGCTCGCAATGATCAGGTGCCATGCCGCTGCATGCCTCTCGGCGGTTGCGCGTTGGCGCCATCAGGGGAGGGGACGTACGACCTGAGGCGTGCGCTGTGCTGTGTCGCGGCAGCTGCCGGCAGCGTGCTCAGGGCATGGCACCCCTTCTATGGCTTTATGCACGGCCATGAGCTAGCCATCGACGGGACGTGGATCGACACGGGCCTCCACGCGTTACAGGGGAAACGATCGTGCAAACGGATAAGCAGAGGTTTTATTAAAAAAAATTTGGCATACCGCGACGACAAGACAGTGGCAGCGCAGACCGTGGCCCCAGAGAATGACAGCTTACAAGATCACACACACCTCAACAGTTGTTTTATACATGCAAATAAGCAAGAGAATATAGGAAAGCAGAATGCTATTCATGCTTCACTGACGACGAAACACAGCAACAAAAAGGGAACTTCCACATTGTCGACGACTATCCATGGCAAGAGAATATATGAAAGCAGAATGCTATTCATGCTTCACTGACGACGAAACACAGCAACAAAAAGGGAACTTCCACATTGTCGACGACTATCCTTGGATGCTTCTCTCTAGCAAGGAATCTGAGTCATAAGGGGTCCAATGAAACCTGCGGAATGTTACAGAATAGAATCATTCACAAATCGGCTCACAGCAACATACGTTAGTGTGCATCCTTGCGTGCTATTGATCGCAAAATCTTACAAGCATCTTAAGGGCACGTTCGGTTACCTATGAATGGTCAACTGGAACGATTCCTAGCCAGAATGATTGTCTAATTTGTATAAACTTGATCAGCGGGAATAATTTCTAGGCTCATTCCACCATAACCGAACAAGCCCTAAAAAACTAAGTGCAAAACATGAGGCAGGAGAGTGCCACACCACTGCCTATGAACCCTATTGTCTGATGATCATGCAAAGGTTTAAGAGTTTCAAGGCTACATAATTCTCCTTCACAAGCTACCAAGCTTCAATTTGTCAATAGTTTTTGGATAGCAAGACTAAATGTTAGTCACCTAAAATTAGACCTAGGCCATCCAGGCCTGTTCGCTTGAACTTATCAGCTAAAATCTACAATATTTTTCTCTCACAACAAATCAGCTCCAGTCGACTTATCAGTCGGCTTTAATACCAGCCGAACAGGCCACCTAAGGGGACTAAGCACAAGCACACCCAACTAACAACTAGTCCATTAGTAGACCATACCCAGCTAATGGGACTAAAAGAAGCCACCAGATTGAGAAATAAGGTCATGCTCTCCCACCAAACCTATCTTTCCCCTTTCTCTCTCCTCTTTCGTGGGCATAAGAGTCTTTATCTAGGAACACTACTAGCTACTTAGCCCATGTATCCATAACATAGGACTAAACTTTAGCCAGCTAACTTTTAGTCACCTAAGGGCACCTCTAATGGTCAGCTTTAAGTTAGTATTAGATGCCAAGTGGAGAGGGAAGCCAAAATACTTTAAGCAAGGGAGAGGAGAAGAGAAGAGAAGAGCTCAGATCTTTGCGCGTCCTAGTGCATGAGACATAACTCCTCTATCTCTCTTAACAGGAGTGAGAATATATGAATAAAGTTCATATATTATTGTAGGTGCCCTAACAATTAGTTCTAGTAACTAGTAGACTAACAAATGTGTGAACTCATTGCTTTTCGGCAATGAAAATGCAGAACCCATTGTATACAACAGATTGTGATGACACAATGCATAGGAATAGCCTAAACTGTGATGATATATCATGAGAGCAATGCAGCCAACTGATCCAAGGAGAGTTGGCCCACAATATACGTAGTACTGGGGGGAGAATTGGAAACTTGCCATTGATGGACCGAATCCATCACCTGACTAGGTTGATATATCAAGGAATGAATGGTCTAGGGACACATTATCAGAACATGATTAGTTGCCTGTCGTCTAGCATTTTCCAGGACATGCTCGTCGTGTTGCAGCTTCAATGCTAGGTACAGGCAAGGTACAACATCATATATTTATTTATTTCGCTTCTAAGGAAGCCCTGCGACATGGCAGAGGGGAATGCCTTCTAGTTGGACCCCATGCTTTCTAGCTACTCACTATGTGTTCATTTTTGTGTCTCTTTGAACTACAGGCAGTTCCATAATAGGATTAGAGACACAAACATCAAAGAAACTGAATAATTCCTAAGCAATCGAATTTATGTTACGTTGGTCTTTTTCGGATTGCCATCAGTTTCATCAAGAGATCCAAATGCACATGGAAAAGGGTAATTATTCTGAAATAGATGAAAAGACAGAACGAGTGTTACAACTTTACATGAAAACAAAAGGACATGTCAGATTTTGAATCATAGTGTATGTGTTAACAGACTGAGATCCAACAGCAGTTAACAGACTGAGCTGTGAGCTCCTAATAAATGGAGGCAATATGTGATACATTTTTCTTGGGTGATGTGTTATACTTTGGTGCAAGCAGCTGCTAGACTTTCTTGTGAGATCCAAATAAATGGAGGCAGTGTAGAAAATTTTGTTTTCAGACTATCACTTCTTTTTATGGACACCAAGAACACCTTGATATAGCGAATTCTGCACTCTTCATTTCTTTTCTTAAGGGATATGGCAAAATTTACATATTCCAGTCCCTCTTAAATGTTGTCGCATAGGGCATGTTCAGTTTATTAAAGTCAGCAACTATTCAACACGTACCTATTTGTACAATCTATTAAGAATCTAGATTTGGTCAACAATATATGTGATTCAAAGGACAGTTGAAAGGACATTCTAGGAAGCAGATTACCAAATAGAGAAGCAATTTTTTCGCCAAGAATAAACATCATGCAGTAAGGGGACCCTCTGCATTGCTACGCCCATTGAACTGCTCTGGGTGGATCTTCTTCCCCACCATCTTCCTCATGACCTACTTAGTTTCACAAGACAACCAAAAGCAACAGATGCATTGCAGGTTAGTAGTCGTTCAGCGTCAAGATAGGTTAGACACGTCATGCTTGCTTAGCTAGCCATCCATATTTGATCCAGATTAAGAAGCTAAGTGACATGGAATAAATAACTTGGACCACTTCTAGGATAGCAAGATATAGATAATTACAAGAGCTATGCAATTCTGCCAGTTTAGGACATATGGCACAACTTATTAGCTATAACATATTCTTCTCATGAGTTTCTGTTTTTTCTGGACAACGAGTATGCCTTTAAGGTGTGATATGAGGGTTCTTATATCAGATGAGCCTGGGGTACTTAAAACTGATACAGGGTGTAGATTAAGTTAGAAATCAATCGGAGTAGAAAGATTCTTTTCAATATTTGAAATATGATATTTGCAACAGACATAAGGTGTGGGTGAAGAAAGCAAGCCATACCTGACTTAATTTTCTTGTGGCTCTCAGTGGTTTTGGTGTTGGCTTCCTTGGTTTCTTTTGATGCATCTTTTCCATGCATGATGTATGCTTTGAAGTGGATGCCCCAGCAACATCGATGATATCCTGGCAACTATTCTCCCCTGGAGCACTTGATGAGAATACTTCTGCTGCAAATAAATCAGCAAGTGTAGTTCTTACTTTCTCCACCTTCTCTACCATCAGAAGTGGTCGTTCCTGGATATTAGCAACTCCCCCATCTTCCACCTCATGTATCAGGATTTCTTCTGTTACAAAGCATGTAAAGTTGCCTTCTTTCATCGACAATGAATGCATCTTAGCAGGCTCAACAATAGGCAATACTGGTTCACATGGCTCTGTTTCCAATGCAACGTCTTCTTTCACCTGATCATTCCTCGGTTCCTCATCATCTTTCTCTTCCTCAATTACTTTCTCATCACCCATGATGAGGAGATCATCTTCTTCAATGCAAGCCTCAGGACAAAATGAGTCTACGTGATGTCCAAGTGTGCCAATTGCAAGTATACCATTAAGAAGCACATCACGGAGCAGAAGGGCTTCAGTGTCTTTCTCAACCACACTATGAGGCACGGAGTCCTCCTTATCCTCCATGGCTGTTGCATCATTCCGATAAAAAAGTCGACAAAATAAGAACAAAGAAATGTATATTAGATGATTTAGATCACATAAAAGAGAGGCATCCTAGGAACATGCTTACCCTTGTTACCATGGATAGTGCAGTACTCAGTATTAGGATGCATCCTCCGATTCAGCCAATGAAACACCTGGCAGTGTCATGACTCATGAGAACATGTAGATCATTAACAATATGGGCACTAAATACAAGAATATCGACTTCAATATCATGGGTCAACAGGATAGAGAAAAACTGCAAAGACAGCACACATCAAATACTGACAGAGGGTGCATCATAAGCAAAACTGAATTACCTTTAGGCCCATGTCTCCAGAACCAATCTGAAATCACAGGAGAGAGGCAGACAGTAGCATTGACGAGCCTCAAAGGCATGGAATGGTTTTATATGAGGAACTAGCCCCATAATTGAATGGTCCAGGAGACAAAAGATGGAGTTTTGGTTGCACTGGCTTGGCCTGACTCAAGTCAAGTAAATTCTTTGACTGAGGTTGATATGCGAATGTGAGATTCCCAGCTACATTCTATTCAAAGTAAGCAGAGGGCAGAGATTCACTAATCACAGCAGGAGAATGATTTAGAAAGACTCCAACCGACTCAGTCAGCCACCATAATGTGGCACACTGCATGTGCATGTTGTGGTCCCATTGACATAATGGATCATGCCTACTTGGTGACAGATACCATGCAAACTACTAACAAACTAAACAAAGAAGTAATCCCAGAATCATGACACGGAATGAGCAGGCCATCAACCTATCGGGACTAGAAAGAGAATAGTTTTCAACAGCTGACAAATTCCAGATTAAGCAGGTGTCAATAGTCAAGAGTTATATTCAAGGGTTGAGCTCATGGAATGCAAGCCTATGAACCGATAAGAACATTCCAAGCTCAAAGTCGGCATGCCTGGATAACATGATAACTTGCAGGATTGTTCAGTACAAGAAAGTGAAGAAACAAACAAGAAAGCCACGGAGCTCTAGTCTAATACAGTATGAGAATCTAATACATGGATTCATGCCCGTTTTCCTGTCAGGTTATACTGACCTCTCTCAATATCAACTACACAGAAGGCTACAACAGGAACAGGAAAATTCCATCCAGATTCTAAAAACCCCCACAACTGAGGGATACAGAACCAAATAAGCAAGCAGTTCTCTTCCTCTGAAGAAAACATAGTGAAGGATGCTTCAAATGATATGAAGAATATAGTTCAGCTAAAATCGGCCCTATTGATAGAAATGGACCATGCCTATCTGATGACTGTTACCATGCAAACTGCTAATAAGTAAGTCATCTCAGGATCATGGCATGGAATGAACAGTCCTACCAGAATTAGAGTGAGAATGGTGTTTGACAGCTGTAGAATTTCAGATAAAAAACACCACCATATGCATTAACTGCTTGAGCAGCACCATATGCGTTAATTGCTGGAACGCAATATAACAGACACAGGACAAGCAGCGCTCATCAGTTGCCAAGGCTTTTAAAATATTCCAGCACACACAGTCTATCAAATGGTCAACTGAAGAAGGAAGGGCCATGCTCACATCACGTATGGGACACCAAAAGGGCCTCCATTCCCTAGCATTTCAGTCCATGAAAACAATTGTAACAGAACCAGAAAAGACAATCTGTCATCTACATTTTACTCGACCAAAGGTGCAAATGAGATGCTAACCGGAACATGAGGGTTAAGCCTAGTGCTAATACCCCAATGTAACTATTCACTATTCACTGTCTAGGCTAGTTACTATTCACTGTCTAGTAGTTTTCAGATGCCTTAGCATCCAAGCTAGCATCTGCTTTATGAAGTAGAATATGTTGTAGTAGTTGAGACCTTCTTGTATCCCAAGTTTGCTACTTTTATTAATACAAAGAAGCGGCCTATGGCCAAGCTGCCCTCTGGCAGACAAATTCCATTTTGTGTTCTTAGTTGTTACCTGACCAACAATCGGTATCTAGAGCCTAGGTTTGGTTAGAGCAGAGTAGAGCCATGTCCACCTCCAGCGAGCGCACTCTGCGTGCAGCCGCTGCAGCCGCCAACGTCGGCGAAGGAGCGGTGGTCAACCCCGACGCCGATCGCGCTCAGCGCCTGGCCGCGGCAGAGGCCGCAGCCATGCAGGCGATTGAGGCGGCCAGGCAGGCAGCGGAGAACATAGCCACCGCGCTGCGCGCGGAGATGGAGCGACAGCCCAGAGGATCACGGAGCCCGGCGCGGCGTTGCGTACCTTCACCGTTGTCGGAGCGCCGTTGCGGACGCGGAGGCCGTTGCGGGTCGCCTGCGGCCGTCCAGACGGTGTACAAGGACTCCGACGTGGGCACGCGGTGGCCGATGTTTACCAAGACCAACTACCATGAGTGGAGTCTGCTCATGAAGGTCAAGATGCAGGCGCGCCAACTCTGGGACGCCATCGAGTACGGCGACCTCCCGTACCACGATGACCGGCGCGCGCTCGAGGCCATCATCGCTGGAGTGCCGCCGGAGATGGGTGCACCGCTCGCGGACAAGGTCTCTGCCAAGGAGGCGTGGGACTCCATCGCCGCGGCACGCATCGGTGTCGACGGCGTCCGCCGTGTCACGCTGCAGTGACTGCGCAAGGACTAGGAGAACCTCGCCTTCCGCCTCGGTGAGCAGATCGAGGACTTCACCCTTCGTCTCTCCGCGCTGAAGCAGCAGATGGCTCGCCACGGTGACAAGGACCTCACGGAGGAGCGAGCGGTGGAGAAGCTGCTTCGAGCCGTGCCGAAGAAGTACGCCCAGCTAAGGATCGTGATCGAGACCCTTCTCGACTTCCTAGGACCTCACCATCGAGGAGGTCACCGGGAGACTAAAGACGGTGGACGATCTCGAGGAAGAACCTCCCACCGAGCCGATCACCATTGGCGGGAAGCTGATGTACACTGAGGAGCAGTGGTTGGCTCGGCAGAATGGGAAGAAGAGTGGAGACGGCTCCGGCTCATCCAGTTTGTCCAAGGAGCATCGTCGGCGTCCCCGCGGCGGCAAGAAGCAGAAGCCAAAGGTTGAGCGTGGCGACCTCGGCGGAGGCGGGCAAGGAGAGAAGGCTGGAGTCGCCGGTGCGAACGCAAGGCGAACCGCGACGACACCTGCCTCAACTGCCATCGCACCGGCCACTAAGATGAGTACCAAATATGAAATATCAACTATCAAATATGTAATATGTGTATTGTTGAAAACAACCCATATCAAAAGCTCCTTAAGCCATTGGATGAAAGGAAACTACAGGAAGGTACCAGTACCAGGTCATACGCTTGGCGTGCCATCAAGACTTTCTAACTGCAGAGACAAGTATTGTCCCAGCTAGCTTCAGTGTCCTTCATACTCTCCAATTCATCATCATCCTTGTTTGACCTGTGATGACAATGGGACTGTTTTTTGGTCTGACTCATAATACCTTTAACACAAAATCACATAGGCAAAAATAATCATTCACATATGATGACACCGAGAAACGAACAGGGCTTTAACTTTAAGCTGTTTGTGTCTGTGTCATTGACAATTGTTGATGAAGCATTACTAGCTGTGCTTCTCTGTTAATTCTCTGTTGCATGTTTGTTAATCCTAACAATCTTTCCTTCACAGTTTCTTAAAAAATTGGGATTTCCTCTAGCCCTGCATATATTTATCTATTTGAGAAAAAAAAGCATTGCATTCTGCAGATATGTTTGTGCTAAGGTTCTTGGGCGAAAGCCTTGGCGACGGCGACGCCATTGGGCGCCGCTTTCCTATTAGGGGGCGTCGTGTTTCCCCTCTAGCATGTCATCCAAGGATGAAAACCCGGTCCACTTTGGACATGCGACGGTGGCGCCATCGGCGTCGCTCCCTTCCTGAAGGTGTCACATCTGGATTATCGCCGCGTCCTCGATGCGAGGCATGCTGCTCTTCGGTGGTTGAGCTTGGCAACGATGACCGGTGGCGGTCGTTCCTTTGGACCCGTCGGGAGGTGACCAGTGGGTGGCCTGCCATGGGTAGTCCAAGCTGTTGGCAGCTTTGCTTCCATGCTCGGCAACGATGATCCATGGCAGTGTGTCGTGTTTGTGCTCCATCGCGTCGCGTGAGGTGGTTAGCCCCTCGGGTGCCATTTTGGCTACTCGGTTGGCTAACCTTCTTGTACATTATTACATTCTTTCGTCTTAATTGAGCGGCAGAGCTCCTGCCTTTTGTTTAAAAAAAAAAATGCCAGGTAGAGCTGTACCTGTAGCCTCTCATCCGTCGAAGGATCAGAAGATGGCTTCCGCTGCCCAACCAAGTTCTGCTCAACATTCAGCTATGGCAAAGCTTCCACTCCAAACTTCATCTGTTGCAAAGAGCTTATTCAGGCCACTTCCACCTCCGGCCCACTCTTCTCCATATACGCTGCAACAAAGCAATCCCGTACAAGATCAGCCTGCTGCTTATCCGTCTGCAACTCCAGTGTCTGCCGTTGCAAATGTTCATGCCCAACAGGACATTGGCTTCTCCCAATGCTCTATAGTTTCTTCCAAGACTCTCATCGTCAGTCCTCTCAAAGGGAGCGCGTACTATGCTGTTGAGAGGAGTTACCATGTCAGCTCCCACTTGAAACCAACCATCCGCAGCTCCCCCTTGAAACCAACCACTGCAAGTTGGACTTCGATTGTACCGAGCCAGGTCCCAGTGATCAGATTTGTGACAAGATCTCTAGCTCCTCTGATGAAGACAAGCAATATGACTTTGACATCGATTTCACAAATTTTGATATATGTGATGGTGAATTTTCGTTTTCTGAGCTCCTGCTTGACTTTGATCTTGACAACGAAGGTGTTCTGAACCCTTCCACGAGTGCTGAAGTCCAAAGGTATAGCATACCTGTTTTCTTTCTGTCAGTTGTCTTTCGATTTTTAGTGTTTGCAAAACTATGCATGCTAAGATGTGTTCCTTGTGCATGTTGAACAAATGCAGACTAGAGCCTGTTGCTACTAGTGGTCATATGGCAGCAGATCCTGTTCTACCTGATTCAGTGAAGCCAGTGGCAGCAGATTACGCTGAAGATTTGAATCCACAAGGTTTTGACCTTTCTCTAATAAGATCCGTCAATGACAATTGGCTGTTTCCTTTCTTTGCCCTCTTATTCCTATCATCATTTTTTGCTATACTGACTAATCCCTTTCTCAAGCAGGAGCAACCTCTGTTACTTCTGTCAGGGCTATTACAAAGAGGATAAAGATTGTTAGCCCTGGTATGTGTTCATATGACTTGTGCTTCTCTAGTTCTCCTGCGTCTAAGCATCTGTTGCGATTGATTGTTAATTATGTATCGGTTGTTTCATTGCAGTCAAGGGCCGGGTAGCTTCTTAGAGCAGCAGGTAGAATTTCAGATCGCCAAATCAGGTGCAACAGCATGTGACTAACCGACATTCCCTAGATGGTCTGATAATCCATGACAGTAGTTGTTGTGAGTGACCAACTGCCCTGCACTGAGGGCATTTTCAGCACCAAAAGGACTAAGTGGTGAATCTGCTTACTGTAGCACGATAGTAATGTTATGTTGTTTTGCTGCGTCTGTCAGCATTTTATGTTCATGCTGTAAAGGCTAATGTCGCATTGCTACCTGGTTATCAGAAGTTTGCTGCTCAGATTGTGCCTGTCTATTGACTATTAGCTGTTTGGCCCAAGCCATTTCGTGCCTTGTTAAGCTGCTGTTATTCAGAAGTTGTTTGCACTCTTAAAAAAAAGCGTACCTAGTGCAGAGAGCTCTTGCTCTGTCACAGGCGGTAAGACTCTACCATTTGCACCAGGCCTGCCCTTCTGGTTTGCACTCTTAGTAGACGCCAAATAAAGTGCCTTGAAGGATCTCTATTAAAGATGTGCATGCAGCCCGTGGGCCAAAGGCCTAGGCCCAAAGCACGGTTATTGGGCCCGACCCGAGCACGATACGACCCGAACCCTAACCGGGCCCGTGCCGGCCCAAAGCCCGTAGCAGGCCGGGCTTGGGCTGAGGCCTCGGCCCGCTGGGCGGCACGGCCCGACCTGTTTTACAACGGACGGCCCGACAGCTGGAGGGGCTATATAAGCCCCCCTGCCCCGGCGGACCCCCACCTTCGGCCATTCCCCCTCACTCCGCCCGCGCCCGCAGCCGTTCGCCCGTCACCCTCGCCTCTGAGCTCTGAAACCCTAACCCTAATCCCCACCTCGCCTCGCCTCTCACCGCCGGTCGCCGCCCGCCGCCCACCGTCGACCACCTCCCTAGGCTACCGCTGCCGTCGTCCACCTCCCAGGCTACCGCTGCCGACGCCGGATGTTGAGATCTCCTCTTCTCTAATCTCTCCCCCCTTCTCGTTTCACTTCTTCCTCCCTACCTCTCTGACTAGTTTGACTCTCTATCTCTCTCTGACCGGATCTTGGGATCTCCTTTTGTCTCCCCCCTCTTCTCCGTCTCGTCTTCGTCTTCTTTTCCATTTCTCCGGCGCCGGGCTCCGTCTCCATACAGGCAAGTACCTCTAACCCTAACCCTAACCCTAGATCTAGTAGGCAATCACATGAACCCTAATCCATTTCTCGGTGTTTTTGGTTCGCAGGTCGCCGGTGTGTAGCTGGTGCCGCAGGAGGCGTTGAGGGACGGTGCCGGTTGGGTGGGTGCCATCTACCATGGTCGGCTCTGAGTCCGCTGATGGTGACGATGGTCCAACCATCAACGACGAGCTCAAGGCCACAGGGTAGATCCTAGATGACGAAGACGACATGGGAGATGCTGCTCATCTCTTGTTCGGTAGGAGTGCTGCTCTGACCAACCGAGACGATGCAGCAGGCTAGTGCTGCGGTCACCAGCGATGCAGCATCTCTGGCTTCGTCCACCACTAGTAAGCGCCGATCCTCTGTCTGGGCTAACTTTGATGAAATCATAGAGACAATGGACGGTGAGGTACGTGTTGTTGCTATTTGTAAGCTCTGTAAGTCTCGTTTGTCTGGTAAATCTGCTAATGGCACTAGGTCATTTGAAAAGACATATGCTCTCATACAAGAAGAAAACAGAACAGGTTAATTTGGTTCAAACTAGGCTTGCTTTGAATCCTGATGGGTCTTATAGGAACTGGGAATATAGGCCTGATGTTGCTAGAGCTGAGCTTTGCCGTTTGATTGCTAGATTAGATCTGCCTTTATCTATTACTGACAATGATGCTTGGGATGATTACATTCAGCGTGCTCACAATCCTAGATACAAGAGAGTGTCTAGATTCACCACATCTAGAGATCTTTCTAAGCTTTTCAATGAAAAACTGCATCACCTAAAAAATAAAGTAATGCCTGGTGTGTCTTCTGTTTGTTTGACATCTGATATCTGGTCTGGCAATGCTAAGAAAGATTATATCACTATTGTTGCTCCTACATTACTTCTGAGTAGGAACTTAAGAAAGCTGTTATTGGCTTTAAACTGATTGAAGTGACTCATAGTGGTATTAACATTGCTGAAATTATTGCTGGTGTGCTTGGAGATTGGGGCCTACTTGACAAAGTTTCTCTATTAGCCTTGATAATGCATCTGCTAATACATCTGCTATGCTTACTTTGAGTCCTCTGCTTGCTGGTTACTTGGGTTATGATATTGATCCATTGAATTCTAGTAAAAAGATCTATTATGTTGTGCATCAGAGATGTGCTTGTCATATAATTAATTTGATTGTTAAATCTGGTTTGAAAAGGCTTAAACCACACATAGAGGTTTTTAGTACTGCAATTAACTTTCTGAATTCATCTAATCATCGCATTGCACAATTCAAAAACTATTGCATTACTAAGGGTATGAGGCCTCATAAATTTGCTTTGAATATGGATGTTAGATGGAACTCAACCTACCTTATGCTAAAACATCTCATGCCATATAGATCTGTGTTTTCTGTGTTCATTAATTCTCAGTCTAGCTATCCTCTATTGAATGAACAGCATTGGTACATTGCTGACAAGGTATTGCAGTTCCTTGAGTTGTTCTATGATTCAACTGTTATACTTTCTGGTGTTTATTACCCCACTAGTCCTTGGTACCGCATCACATACTTGAGATTGCATCCTATCTGCATGAATTTGAACATGATAGTACTCTTGCTGCTGTAGTTGTGCCAATGAAGAATAAATTTCTTAAGTATTGAAAGAATATACCACTGTTATACTCTTTTGTATTTATTCTGGACCCAAGGACTAAGTTGAAAGGTCTGGGAAATGTGCTTGACTTGCTTGCTCTAAGTAACAATATAAGTTACATTGATTACTTTGCTGAGGTTAAATCTGAGTTGCATAAACTCTATGACAAGTATGAATCTAAGTTTGGTGCTGCTAGGCCAGCTAGAACCACCCATCCATCTGGACTGACAAGTAAGAGAAAGCAGGCATGGGGCAAAATTTTTGGAGGATCAGTTTCTTCTGATCCTTCAAGTGCATCTGCAGGATCTATTGTGCCTCCTGGTCTCTCTGAGCTCACTGTTTACCTTGATAGTGACAATGTTGTGGCATGTGATGATGACTTTGATATTCTCAATTGGTGGCATGAGCATAAACTAACCTATCCAGTTCTCTGTACCTTGGCTAAAGATATTATGACTGTTCCTGTATCAACTACTTCTTCGGAGTCTACCTTTAGTTTTACTGGCAGGATCATTGAGGAGCGGCGACGACGATTAGACACGGACAGCGTGGAGATGCTAATCTGTGTCAAAGACTGGGAGCTAGGTGAATCCGGTGGACAGCACACTGTGGAGGATAAAGAGCTAGAAGAGTACTTCAAAGAGCAGTACCTTGATGATGAAATTGGTGGATCATCTACTGCTGGTGATGGTTGACTGCTGAGAGCTGAGAGCCTGAGAGGCTGTGAGTGCGACTTTAGTTGTGAGAGTTGAGACATTTGAGCTAGCTAGTTTGTAATAACTTTGAATAATTTGAACATTTTAATTTATTGAGCTGGTCGTACTCTTTTCCTTTCTAGGGTTTTATCTCACGATGTGTGAGTTTTATCTAGAAAGGTTTTTAATGAGGCGGCATTGCACAAACAGCTCAAATCTTTTATCATCTGGTGTTTCTATGATTGTTGAATATGAATATGTGAACATGTGATTGTTTAAAGTTTGAACCTGTGATTGTGCTGTTTGAAATATGATGTTTACTGTGTAACGGGCTATGGGCTGGCCCGATGGACCAGTGGGCCGCGGGCTCAACGGGCCGGCATGGCCCGATATTCGGCCCACGGACCGTGCCTGGGCCATCCACAAGGCACGGTGGACTGTTCAGGCACCGGCCGGTGGCCCGGCGGGCCAAAAGGGCCCGAGCCCGATCGGGCCGTGACTGGCCGTGCTGGCCCGTTGCTCATCTTTAATCTGTATAGATTGTTTTCCGCCTGCCCCGCGCAGCGCTGCTCACCTACGGGACGGTGCCCGCGCCTTCTTACTGTGCTCCACGCCCATCTGCTCCGCCCACCTCTGCTCAGCTGCACGACGGCGGGCGTGCCTTCTTCCTCTGCTCCCAGCCTGTCTGCTCTGGCAGCAGCTCCGGCCAGCGCTTCTCCCCTGCGGCTGATTGCTAGGCCGCAGCCACAGCCAACTGGACGATGGGAGCGCCAGCGGCGCCTCGGTGCCTCCATGACAGAGGGCCGTAGCTGGTGATGAATTATCGGTGCCATCCTACAATCCTAGAGCTACTGTCAGGTCTTTTCTTTTCTGAGGCCTAATTGATTGATTGCCTGTAAAGAGGGACAATCGATGATTGCTCTGGCCTTCCCCATGGGTCATTCCGTGATCTTTTTGTTCAAGGATGCAAAGAGAGGGAAGACACCAATCCATCATGGTTAAACAGGATTGAAGTTAGTTGAGTGGTACCTACCATCAGCAACCTGACAAGGGCTGGGGAAGTTCATGAATCTGATATAGGAGTAATCACTCCATATCGTTACCAAGTTGCAGGTCCTCATATATATGCATCTTAGCATAAGATGCCTCATGCATAAATGTCCAGAGCTCTTTTAATTTAGCATTTTTTTGCCTGCAATTTCTCTCGACAAAGATCTGGTGGCTCCGCTTATGTTTTCCTTATGATTAGTTATGTCCAGAGTTCTTTTAGTCCTTTTTACTACAGTCTGTCTCGAGTCTTGACACTGAACTGGTGAGTCAAGTTTATCCTTTTCCACATGATTATTTACTTTAGTTTGGGAGCAACTCTTTATATGGCTATTGTTTGCTGCAGTAGTTTACAACTGACGCAAAACAATTATTGCCATTTCAGTTGAAACAGCCCACATCATTGTGCAGGTTCATTATGATTTGCTACCAAAAAAAAAAAAAAAAAAAAAAAAAAACCTTCACCTCATTGCCTCAGTAGAGAATGTATAGAACCATTCCAACTGAACGGTTACTTTATCCCATAGTGATTGAGACAACCAAATTTCCTAATTATTTATGCATGATGGTGAGCCGGTCACATTTATTCTTGAGGATATGAATACTTTGCAGGTGATCTGCATTAGGCCTTTAATATTATGTGGTGTGCCTGAAGTTTCAGCAATACGTTGCGTTAAGCACCTGACCAACAATTGATCTGCATGAGGCCTTTAATATTATGTGGGATGCCTGAAGTTTCAGCAATAGTTTCCAGTAAGCACCTGACAATGACCATTCATATGCAGCTCCTCTATATGTCATACTTAATTGTTCTGCTAATTGGCTTGCCTACCTAAACAGTGTCACCAAACTTCGGCTATTGCTACCACCATAAATCCATGAAACCTCTATTCTCAGACAAAGTCACCATCTCACAAGGTACAAAATGATTTATTTTTGCTTTACACTGAACCATTTTATTTTATTTTATTCAATTGAAATCACAGGTTTATGTTCACGCTGTATGAGAACGACGTGTATGGTAAGTAATTTGTGGGAAACAACTTATGATATCTACTTTGTATTTCGGTTAATCACATATTCATATGTCATACTGCATGAAATGATTTTTCATTAGTTCACTTAATCATGTTACCATTTTTCCATCTCCAATCCTAACGCTAATATGAAATTAAAGTGATATTTTAAAAATATAATTTGACACCTCCATAAAAGAGTGCAAAGTTGCATGATATTTCATATGGAAGTGTTCAAGATAACTATTTGATGGCTTACACTCTAAAATTACAAGAATGCCATCCTAGATTCGGTTCCACTTCCTATATATGTACTTAGAATAGTTATATGCCTATTTGTTAAAAAAATATAGGTACCTACCTTAAAGTTTCCATTTTTTCACATGTCAGTCAATAAAAAAAGTTGCAAACATGGAAAGATATATATTATGAATACCCAATTGCTGCTCTTGCTTGCCCCGTAGCAACGCGCGGGATAATGATTACTACTAGTACTATAATCAGCACGCACGATTGATACTGTAGGAAGCAGCTTCCTGGAGGCTGGAGGGATTCCTACTGTTGCTTATCTCCGGTACCTGAGGAGCCAGTAACGTTTAATTAAGCTTAGTTTGCTGGTTGATCCTGCTTTCCAGGCTGCTGCATACTGCAGACACCAAGCAAAGCATATGCTTACATATACTTTTGTTATTTATATATGGTGAAATAATGGAACTATGTATTCCCTTCGTCAGAAAATATTCAAATTTTGTCCTAAAATAGTTATCATTTTCACTTCCCAACGCACCATTCTCCTCTCCCAATACACATTTTTTTTTCACTATATCTATATCTCTATTTCTATGGATAGTATGGTATTTTACCTTGGTGGTGACATTCTCTGGGTTCGAGGCCCCCGCGTCGCTCTCTCCTCGAGGGCGACTTGGGCGGCGCTTCCTCCCCCACCGCTAGGCCCCGCCCCCACGCCTCCAATGCATGGCCGCCGCCGGAGCTCGACGCCAGAGGCCGGCGAAAGGCAAGGATGGCGGCGGCTGGGGGTTCTTTCTCCTCCCTCCTCCTCCTCCTCTTCCTCCTCCTCCTCCTCTCTATCTCTCTCTCCGGTGGAACTCCCGTGCGTGCAGCAGCCGGCGGCCGGGATCCTGCTCTGGCGCGCACGGATCCGGCCCCCGCGTCACCGGATCTATCTTCCCCGCGCGTGGTGTTGGCTGTGGCCATCGGAGGTGACGTGCAGGAGTGGGGTCCGGCGACGCTCTCAGGTCGTCTTCGTGGGCCTGTGGCGTGCGGGCGGCAGGGCGCCTGCATGGGCGGCGCCCTGGCGAAGGGGACGGCGGCGAGCTCTCCTTCTCCTCCGCGCGCTCCCCTCCTCCTCTCTTGACGGCGACGGCGGCGACTGCTGGGGCCGCCGGTCCGGGCCACGTGGGGTCAGACCCGGTGCCCGGGTGGCCGGATCTGGGCTCCAGGTGGCCAGTTCGGCTTCGGGGCCGGCGGCGGCGGCGGCAGGGGGCGCCGGGTTCGGGACCTGGTATCCGGATCCGACCATCCCAGGGCAGGGGGCGGCGCCCGAGATGGTGGGGCACACGCCCTGTTGCGGCTGGCGGCGAGGGCGGCTGCGCATCGGCAGGTGCCTGGGCCGACGGAGGTGGTCAGTGATGGCCCCGTCGTGCGGCACTGGGATGCGAGCGGCGGAGCCAGGGCCGGCTTTGCGTGGCCCGGACGGAGGGGGTGACGGCCGACGCAGCTGTGCGGCTGCTGCGTGCAGCCGGCGCGTCGATGCCCCTCTGAAGGGGCTTCCGTGGGGCGGCAAGACAGCGACGATGGTGGTGTAGGCTGGCAGGGGGTTCGGCTTCGCGACCCGGCGTTCGTGCTAGAGGATTCTTGGGCGAAAGCCTTGGCGACGGCGACGCCATTGGGTGTCGCTTCCCTGTTGGGGGCGTCGTGTTTTCCCCTCTAGCATGTCATCCATGGGTGAAAACCCGGTCCACTCTGGACGTGCGACGGTGGCGCCATCGGCGTCACTCCCTTCCTGAAGGCGTCGCATCTGGATTATCGCCGCGGCCTCGATGCAAGGCATGGGTTCGCGACTGGAAGTCGGAGCTGCTCTTCGTTGGTTGAGCTTGGCAACGATGACCGGTGGCGGTCGTTTCGTTTGGACCCGTCGGGAGGTGACCAGTGGGTGGGCTGCCATGGGATGTCCAAGCTGCTGGCAGCTTTGCTTCCATGCTCGGCAACGATGATCCATGGCAGTGTGTCGTGTTTGTGCTCTTTTACGTCACGTGGGGTGGTTAGCCCCTCGGGTGCCATTTTGGCTACTCGGTTGGCTAACCTTCTTGTACATTATTACATTCTTTCGTCTTAATTGAGCGGCAGAGCTCCTGCCTTTTGTTTCAAAAAAAATGGTATTTTACCTTGAGCATTGATATTTGTGATAGATCCTAAAGCGTCTACTAGTATTTTGTTTGTGACCTACTCCCTCCGTCCCTAAAGAGTGTCATTCTCACTTCCCGAAAAGTTGAACAATTTTAACTTGACTAAATATATATACATAATATTAATATTTATAATGCATAATTGGAATAATTTGATGAATCATTAAATATATTTTCATAATAAACTTATTTGAAGATACAAATATTGCTATTATTTTCTACAACCCTAATCAACTTAAGAAAGTTTAATTTGGCCAGCACAAATCTTATAACAACAACCTATCGGGACTAGAAAGAGAATAGTTTTCAACAGCTGACAAATTCCAGATTAAGCAGGTGTCAATAGTCAAGAGTTATATTGAATTTAATTCCATTCATCAGATATCTGACATATGTACATTCCAGTTTTCCAAAAAGATGTGCTGCAGCACCGACTCTATCATTCAACAGTAAACTGCACACGCTTTCATCCTCCTCTTATATATGGTTTGATGCAGTAGCCACTTGAAATGGCGACAATGACATAGCAGCCTGTAAGTTAGCACTAGT
Source organism: Miscanthus floridulus (assembly GCF_019320115.1). NCBI lineage: Eukaryota > Viridiplantae > Streptophyta > Magnoliopsida > Poales > Poaceae > Miscanthus > Miscanthus floridulus. Next base: position 94,182,606 of record NC_089583.1, on the reverse strand, counting down.
GTGGCATCTAATGGCACAGACAAGCGCCGACTACTGCTGCATGTGAACAAGTAAAGACTGGCAGCAGCACCGGTATGCAATTTGTAGGCTCCTGAAGGTGTCACGCTCTAGAGCTCTCTGGTACAATAGAAGGATAGGATTGGGGAATTTGGGGAAGAAAGAATCAGCAGAGCAGGTCTAGAGGAGGAAGAAGACAGACATGGAGGGATTCAGGTTTGTTATTCCTTAACCGTTCATAGCCAATCTGTTACAACGGCGCGGTTTATATTCACAGGGCATCGCCTCCGAATCACACGACACGGCCAACAGGCCCACACACACCGCAGGCCCATCTAGGAGTACACGGCCCACCTAGCCACTCGTTATAGAAGGCAACAGTTTCCATTAACAAGGCAGCTTCCAAAAATTCACTTCAGGGATCAGCCTCGCAGCAAAATTAGTAAATTACTTAATGGCGTAGCTAGGATTTGTTTCTAGGGTGGTCCATTGTTTATTTTTTTAAACAGTATAAATATAACATATCGATACGCAAGTATACATATTATGAAACGCAATAAGGTTAAGATAAAGAGAGCATACGAAGGTATGAAAATAGACAAGTCTCGCTTGCTTAATGTAGAATTGGAAGATTACATACCCAAAATAGTTGATGAAAAATATGACACTACTTCCTGGCCTCCTAATAGACATGAAAGTGTTGATTATCTCTTCTTCACTCGATTGTAAGAAATCTACTGTTTTACTGGGAGATCAACAAGAGAGGCAATATCCCAACTCATCTTCATATTTTTAACAAATCTACAAGAGAATAAAATAATGTTTACCATTCCAATAATCTAATGATACAGAAAAAATCTGCAATAGCCGATGCATTCTGTTCGTAGCTCCTATTTATTGGTTACTGATCAGAGTGCAAAATTGGATGAAGATTTTGGGAGACACCAGTATTAGTTAGGGCTAATTGGAAACGCGAGTGCACGACTAAACGAGGAGGCTAATTGGATGAAGATTTTGAGAGACGTATCTGAGGACTCACATGTGCTGCTGCTCGTCGCTCGGCGCCTGCCGCCGCCGTCGTCGTGAATAGTTGGGATATGAAAGGCAGCCGCATGGAGAAATATGTATACGAAGGGTCGGTGGTCGCGCTACGCGAATTCGTGATTCGTGAAAGGCCGCGGGACGCTCCTATGGATAGACAGACAGACCTTCGATGTTCTGTAGTTGAGGACGCGAATTTTCCTATCGCTATGGGCCTTGCGTGGGCTGAGCGCAGGGTGGTCGCGGACCAACGGGACCACCACTTTTAGATCTTAATTAACAACATGAATGTGAAATTAGCTTTCATTAATTCTCTTATCTCTGAATATCTTCCTGCATATAATGCAGTCAAAACCAAGCAATGGGGATGAGAAAAATAATACTACGTGTATCATGAAATGATTGAAACAATAATAAAAGTGCACATGAGAAGGTAAACCTTGTCCAGGTAATGGTTCATGAGGCACTTTCCCAGCACCAACCTTGCCACAACTAAGCATGGAGATGAGACATGTGTCTTCTTCCTGAAGCCAGCAAGATCCTGTAGGCCAGGTGCGTCCATCACCATTGATGGATGAAGAATAAGCACCCGGTGCACGCTGTCGAGGCTCATAAAGTCATAATAATGAAAATATCTGTTCTGCATCCTTCTGAATACAGAAGTACAGTAGCAACCAATCTGATGACACATGTTTGTGATGCAATGATGTCTCCCAGCAGCCTGTTCGGTTGGCTGGTCCGTATCGTTGCTGGTTCGTTTATGTGAGAGAGAAATACTGTTGGCTGGTTCGCATTAACAGTAGCCATGGGAGGGGGCTGGCCAGCCAGCCCAGCCAGCCCAGCCCCAGCGATCAGGCTGCAGATCCATCTGGCTTGGCAATTTATGGAAGACCAAAATAGTATTGTATCAGGTTACACACAGCTCAACTATTTACTGAATAAAGGTACCATAAAAATTCTGTATATAGAGAGTAGATCACATGGTTTAGTAAATTCTATATATGGCCCCGTTCGGCTGGTTGATTTCCGGCTGGTGGCTGGTAGTACTACAGTAACCAGAATCAGCCGCACACAATGGATTCTGCCCAGCTTCAGGCCATCGAATAACAACAGCAGGTGTTTGAATTCAAAAAAAATGGCGGCAAAGGCAACATTTATTGCAATTCAAACACATTCCAGCATCCCTTTACAGCCCTTACAACATTCAAACGAATTAAAACAACAGCAATGCTAGCTCATGTCTGTTCTCCATGACAACACCAGCACTTTGAGAACATTCAAATGTTGCGATGTGCTGTGCTGTGCACCAACTAGTAGACCAGTATACAATGCACAATGGAGTATCAACCAACCACCCAACGAACCGAATCGATTCTCAAGTGCCACATATGTAAGATGCATCAGCAGCACGCACTCTCGACAACCCCTCACAGACAGACACAGACATAAATTCTCATAGCCCTTTCTGCTCCCCTGTGTCCACCATAAAGATGGTCTACGAGGTGAATACACCACACAGGCTTGCTTCTCGATTGCCATCATACTCCATCATATCTTGCTAATTTCTACACAACATCTGGTTGTAGGGTGGCCATGCAATGTTCCCACCCACCGTTTCTGCACAACCAGCGGCTCCTGTAAGGTTTGCCGCCACCTGGTGTAACCAAATAATATTTCAGAAGAAAATTACCTAGATACGAACAATGCAGCCATAACCAGGAGGTCTGGATATACCATTGCACACAGTCCATGAAAAGCATATGTTTCTCAAAATCGTCTCTGATCCTGGATCACACCAAAGAAACAAGTTACATTCATCATGCAACAAACCATAGATAAACCCTTCCTTCTCTAACCATTTAGATGTGCTTAAAGACTCCAGAAAAGGGGCGCACTTACATGCACAAGGCATTGCACCATACTTGCATCAAATGTTCCATATGAGGGGGCACAATCTCTGGGCAGACCCAGCTAAGCCTAACCAGGTGGTCGCACTATTTTCAATAAGTGACTTGTTCAAACCCTGTCAATGTGAAGGAAAAAGAACTAGCCACTAAGTTAAAATCTTAAATGAAACGTGATTACACAAGAAACCTTAAAAATCACTCACCCCTGGGGATTTTACAAAGGGAACCAAGCAAGAAACAACAGTGATCACCATAGGTGCAATTTCTTAGCCAATCTGGAAACAAATATAATCAGTCCCATATATGTATATGAAACTTCATAAATACAATCAGTACTGATATGTCAACGAAATAAGCACTGTGTTGGGGCCGGTGCACTTCAACTTTATAAATGACATATACCAAGTGCTATAGATGTAGGCAATAACCTCGATTGCTAATTCTCCAGTAGCCCAACATGCATTGTTAGCTACTGATACCGCATCCTTCACAGACTGAGGATTCTGCAGCTAAGTTATGAGTGAGAAATGAATCAAGATAATTATGATAAACAACATATAGACCACACAAAATATGCTTACCAGTTGCATGATCGGTTTTATTCCCCTGGACACAGACCTTGAGCAAATATTCATAGAAGCTGAACAGAAAATGACAGTTAGTTTTATTTTCAAAATTTTCTGGAGACAATAGCAACTAAGGTCAGAAGACATTGACATTACCTAACTCCCATAGCACCAAATCAAATAAACTGCATATTGGAACAGAAAACTTTGCTAGTTATTTATATCCACAGATAGGTATCTTCAGCATTACAGCAACATAAAACTTAAGTTAGCTGATGACAACATGGCATCAATTTTCACTGGTAGTAATGCTAGAAAGACTGTAGATGCTATAAAGATTAAGGAAGCATACAGATTGATCAAAGATTTTCTTAGTAATACCATAAACAAATTATTAGAAGTGGACCTGTTCATATAATTAGGATATGCTCCTAGTGCACCATGTCGGCACTTACTTCACCTGCATGTGTACATATCCTCATTAGCCCCAAACTAGATAGCCAAAGGAAAAGTTCATGACTTCTCACTGATAATATCCACAAACCTTTATTGTTTCACTTACGTTGTCTTCCTAAGGAGTCCAAGCCCATATGTTATCCAGTTGCGGACCTGTTCCATATCATTAGGATCTCCCAACGTCATAGCTGCCACTTGACTCAAAGGGCCAAGGTCTGGCGCCTTGCTTGAACTGCCCTGGTTGGTGCGGACCCTCCAGCTCATGCACGTAGTTGTGCAGTCCACAAAGAGCAATAATTATCTGGGTTTGCTTGGTCCCCGGATAGTGAGGTATGCCATTCAACATCTGCCACTTAGCTTTCGCTGCCCCAAATGTCCTTTCTATGACATTACACAACTTGGAATGGTGCCGATTGAACAACTCCTGTGCATCACAAGGCCCCCCACTCTAGAACTCCTTCACCCAATACCTCTTATTTGGATACGGTGTCAGATACCCGGGGCGAAGTGCATAACCGGAGTCCACCAAGTAATAGCGGCCTGCATAAATTCATAGCAAGACATCAGTTAACATACAATTAGCTCCACCATGAAACAACCAAACGGACTAAGTTCAACAAACCTGATGGTGGCACGTGGGAAAGAGGCATCGACTTCTGCCTTTCTTTTCACCCTGCATATCATGAGCAGAACCCTCTGTCTCCGCCCCGATATACGTGAACCTCATGTCGAAGTCACAAACCGCAACCACATTTTGGGTTGGCTTCCCTTTCCTATTAATATGGTTATCACGAACTCCTTGATCAACTATGACATCTATATGAGTGCCATCCATGGCGCCGATGCAGCCATCAAAAAATGGCGTGTACTCCACCAATTCAGCCGGTAGAACTAAACAAGTAGGGTCCTAGGCCTAATCACGTCATCTGCAAATCTAGTCACGGTTGCTAGAACATGGAAAAATACCTTGCTACATGTCCCCAACCCCCTCCCAAATCTCTCATGCATTTGCCTCTGGCATTGATTTGTACCACATGCCCATAGAAACATGGCTAAAGCTTCAATTGATTCAAGCTCCCTACTGCCTTTTAGCCCATAGCTATCACGTAGTATGCTATGCAACCTAACCAAATTTTTAGGCCGCATTCGGTAGTTTTCAAAGCACTTACCAACATCTGACAATAGCTTATCTACCCACTGTCTTCTGGTAAGCTCAGGCACTGAGATAACATGGTTACCTTGTGGTGGTACCTGCAGCATGTGCGCAAGTGCATAGCCTATAGCCATAGCTACAGTAACCGTCTCATTGAAGTTGTTTTCACTTGAATTCTGACTTTCCTCATCGCTGTTGTCCATGTTCCAATAGGCTGCCAAGGAAAAATATAAACCATCGTTGGTAAGTAAATTCCAATAGCATATGAGATGTTATCAAACTACAATTGTATTAAACTATAACTGTCTACCTTACTGCATGGAAGTAAGCATTTCTGTAATCTAGAACCTAGGAATTTCATTGAAAACAGAACAATCCCTACAGGAACATGGAATTTCCCTTCTGCTGCCTACATCTTGTAGTCTGATTAACACAACTATTAAGGCTGTTGAATTAATGTATATTAAGTACCATACTAGTTCTATTAAGCATGATGATGGTGTTTTTGTTCTTTCTTATATTCCAAAATAAGTCTATGTTATATTCAAACCTTGCACAAAGGCATACACACCTTCAAGCTCGCCGATCACTGATGACCCCAACAATCAGTCCCACATGTACCTACAACACAAGTACCCCGTTATGATTTGTTCAAATAGAGAACAATTAAAGCATCTGTTAACAATAAAATATTTGTTAGGTTCAACAACCAAATAATGTCAGGCAGCTCAAACAAATACATCGCATCACATAACTTATAACAAGTTCGGGAAAAAGAATACGACACATGTTTTTTGGCCACATGCCCCGTTACAAGACAGAAACCTCAACACAACTAGGACAACAACGAATGTAAAGGATACAATACGACACTCAAATGCCACCGTTGCTTCACACCAAACTCAACATCCTAGCTGTTGAACTACTTGTTGTTCTTGTTCATTTGATATGTCAGCCAAGCCATACGTTCTTTACATGTCAGCAAATTCTTGAACACCCGTCGGGTCACTGAGTCCTTGAACAAATCCGTTGCTAAGAAGAACATGTCTAAAGTGGATGGCACACCATCTTCTCATAAAAGTTGCATAGCTTCATCAACCTTGGCCTATTCACGGGTCCGCTCTCTATCCCGTGATGCGCTCCTTGCAGCAATGCTCTTAGACAACCGGGCCATGTACTCCCCCATACTGCAATTCTTCTTCTCTGGGTTGTTGACAACATGGTCCATGGTGTCCCTCTTCGAACTAGAATGGTAGCTGGATGGGCCGCCTAAGTCTAGCCAACACAAAGCAGCAGGAGGCGTTGACTCCCGAATACCACCAGCGAACACGAAGCAGCCCGTGTTCCAGTTGCGGTCCCCAAACAGTGCCTCTAGTTGGTCCAAGAAGCGAGGTTGCCTACCATGTCATACCTCAGGTTGACTATCATCCTACAAAAAAAGAGAAGGGGACATAATGTTAAACAATGTAACATATGTAATCGGAACTGTTAACAAGATAACATACCGATGTCACGAGCTGGGAACCTTCTTGAGTTTCCCAGTACTTAGGGTCAGCTTCACTGGCGCCCGTACGTGGGTCCATCCCAAGCCCAGTGGCTGTCAGTCCATCTTTCCATGTCAGGTAGGCTTTTTTAGGTATCCTAGCTTGTTGTTGCACTGTTTCTTATCAAAATAGGGGAAGTTAGTGTAAATGTTGTTCCAGCCAGCCGTGGTGAGACCCTGCTGATTAAAGTTAAACTTCTCCTTCTCTTGAAGACAAAGGTCTAGCAACAGCTTGGTTTCATCCTCGATTCAACTTGCACGCTTTGGAGGCATCTGTTTGAACGTGGAAGGGCTATTGTCGTTTGTGGCTGGACATAGTAATGGTACCACAAAAAAAACTGAAGGAATGCATGGGTGAACTAAAACATGATGCAATGGACAGAATAGTGTACTTGCCTTGATTTCTCGCTTCACGCGCTTGGAACACAAGTTGTACCAATGGGCTTTCGGCGGGGAGCAGAAAGCTGTTGACGGCGGTGCCAGTATATAGACTTTGAAAGAGCATAACTACATGATAAACATGCGAATCTATTAGAGCTTTATGTGAACCAAAGTAATCCCGCCTCATTGTCTAAATTCGGAATACAAACTGTGTGCAAACTGGACTGACAACAGATTATAGGAGTAATAAAAGAAGGAGCCTAATTACTGAAATTAAAATGCATGATCATCAACACAATGAACCAACTGTAGTTACATCACAAGCAGCATCGAATCACCCTAAAATTTAGTAATGTGACGAACAATAAGAAATTTGAAACAACCCAAGGAAGACCATGCGAATCATTCATTGATGCATTATTCATAAGCCATAAGCTGAACTGGCAGATTTAGAGGCATACAACCCATCCAACATTGGAATACATGAGAAACTAGGGGAGCCAAGTCTAAATGAAAACAGTAAAAACTAATGGAGTTTATGCTAACCCTCAATGCAACGGATGTGCAAGAACTATGTGACCCTAACAATCCGGCTCTACTTAGGCATCCACACTTGGGAGCAGGAACTTCAACCCTAACGAAGCGGATCTAGAAGTGTGTAGCAAAAATGGGATTGAAAAAGACGGATGTAATGTATATGCAGTCAAGTAAAGAACAGAGCTTGTGCAATGTATATAAATGAGTGTGTAAATGTGTTGTATGTCGAACGAGAGAAACGAACCCCGACCCTTCTCAACCGGAACTGCAAGTGTGTTCCAAAAGGGGATGAGACAGTCGCCTACGTATCGGATCTGGCGCTGCAGGGAAAGAGGAAACATGTAAAGGTGATGGATCCGGTGGCTACAACGGCAGCGACTGCAAATCAGATCTGGAAACGGTAGGAGACAGAGGAATCGGCAGCACGTTGAAGCAACCGTGGTGTCAACAAGCTTGCCGACGGATTCACCTAAAAATGAAGCAGGATTAGGGGTGCGGGAAATCACAATCCTAACCAAACGGATCGTCACGAACAAACAAAAAAGGAGGGGAAAGTCTGGTACCTACCGGAGTGGTTGGAGGTGAGACCGTAGCCGACAAAAGAGCTGGATCTGTCCGACAACATGGCGAGGACGACGTGGCGGATCTGGTAGGTCAAGGCCGCACCGAATCCAGCGACACGGGCCAGGTGGATGGCGCCTTTCATCTTCGGTAGGGGGGAGGAGGGGGGACGGGAGAAGGACGGCGGGCGGGCGGGCGGCGAAGCGGGAATGGGCGTGCGGGTGAAGAACTCACCGCACCGGCGACGGGAGCAACAGGTGAGAGCGGCCGAACCCTAAACCCGCGTGAGCGAATGCGAGAGGGGGAGAGTGAGGAGGGCGCGAGCTGATGTTTCTAGTGAAGCCAAACGACTGGAGAGGGTAACTGCACGGCTGGGCCGGAAGGCCCATTCAGCTTCAGCCGAACCAGCCACGAATTCTGACCAGCCGAACGGGGCCATATATAGGATGACAGCTGAATGGAGGATAACTAAGGCTGTGCAGCACTTCATCGAAAACTGCTTTTCATCCCAATGTGAAACGGGCATTCTGAATCCTTGGTCCAAGTGAATGTTCAAATCTTGGATGATTACGAATGATAGAGGTCGAACACAAACAGACGCAATCTACGCCAGTCCTTATAAAGGGTATGAAACTAAAGAAGGAAGTGAAATTCATGCTCACAATGAATTTATGAGTTATGTATCCCACAAAAGATCAGCGTAGATAGGAGAAAACCCGGCTATTTATTGGGAATAATTATTTGGTGCATGTGATGAAACTTTGAATGCACAGGGGGGGGGGGGGATCTCTGATGAATCTAAGGTATCATTTGTGTTGCATGTTACTCCAGAGCAAGCAATATAAATATATAATTACTGATCTCGTATATTCTTCACATAAGCTATTATCCTGGTAGGAAAGAGACTAAAAAAACTCGCCTTAAAGTAGCAGTGCAGTGCAGCAGGAAAATGTAGAACCACACTATCAATATCAACTTATAAGGTACCTCAACTCAAGGGTTCTACCATCCCAGTAGAGCAAGGCCTGCAGGCAGTATAGTTCTGGAATATGTGAAAAAGCTTTTAGAGACACATTGCCTGGTTTTACGTTTAAATCTAACAAAAGCAAATGCAGCACCTTTTTTAGTTGGGCATTATCAAGATCTCTCCTAACAGTGTACCAGAATGTGATTCCAAACAAAGCCCACCATATGAAACAACCGATGGTTGAAGAATACTTGTGGCAAATTTGGACTCCATATCTTGTGCAAATTTTTGAACTCCACACAAAGATATGGGAACCTAGACAGAACACCAACTATAGAGGAAACTGCGCAGCTTTTACAGATTCTAGTTCCACATTATTTGACACCGCTTGTCCTGACACATCTCCAAGGCTTCCTTCCTAAAAATTTGAAGGAATGCTGAGTTTCATCAACCATTTCATTTTCTTGTAGCAAATTCCCGCTGGGACTCTGCAATATCATTTATGCAATGAAGAATTGTAATCACAAAAATAAAGAAGCCATAAGAAGCATCAAGCAACAAATAATCATGTCTTTCCAGCATGTCAGGAAGATATTTTGATGGTGGCGGAACTTTATTATCATATAGAGTTGACAACACAACCAATAATCATTCTTCCTTCAATGCCATGGGGCCACATGACCAATGATACAGATATTGTGTGCTTGCTCAAAAGACCAATAATCATTCTTCCTTGATATAAAAAACAATATAAAAAGACCCTAGGTATCATTTAAATTAATTTACCAGACCGAACGACATTACTGCAACAAGTTTTTTTCTTTCTAAAAGAGAATAGAGTGAATATCAACCTTGATATGCACAGCAAACGATGACGAAGAAAGCAGACAAGATGTAAATTCCAAGTTAAAGATATATTAAAAAATGTTCGGAGGACATGTTGAACAGTTGGACCCAAGAGGACAATCAGTGGAAGGCAATAGAGCACATGACTTCTTTAAATTAACATTTCTTTCGTGGTGTATACATAACCAGAGCTACATGCATTAGCATGGACTCTTTAGCTGTCTAAATCACATGCACAGATAACACCAGACCTGATCAAAAAGTGACCAACAAGTAAATATTTATAGTTTTACCGTACGTTCTGATCGGAGGTGGCCTAGCACTCAATAACACAGGGTTTATACTGGTTTAGGCAACGTGCCCAACGTCCAGTTTGAGTCGGTCGGTGACTTTATTCCTGAGCCCAGGTGCTCGAAGTTTGCAGTGGGGTTACAAATGAGAAGGAGAAAGATGCGGGGTACAAGAGGTCCAGTCGGACTCCGGTCGGAAGGGCCGAGAGCGACAGGAGCTCCGCTATGAGCTAAGTGTTCAAACGTGTGCTTGGGGTTCGAATATGGTGGTTCTATGGTTGTGAACTAGTGAACTTGATCGATCTAATGAATCTAGAATGACTTGAATCGACCTAGATTAACTGAGTCTCTTGGGAGAGAGCGCATCCTCTTTTATAGATGAAGGGGATGTCCTTACAAGTGAGAGGGAGAGAGTACGCATGCTTCTAAACCTTGACGCCGGTGGGTACAGTACGATGGTAGGCGGCCACAACACTGTTGGATGTCGGACGCACGTGGAAGGCTTACGTCGTTTTGTTCGGGTACGGCAGATGTCGGTACCTGCTATACTGTTGATGCCCAGAGGCATGTGAGGTGTTTTACCATGTTCACTCGGTATGGTAAATGCCGGCGCCCACAACACTGTCGATGCCCAGAGGCATGTGGGGGAGCCTTATCATATGGGAGTTAATGGCGCCCACAATACTGTAGGAAAAATATCGGCGCCTACAATAATGTTTGTGTCAGGGCGGTTGCAGAGTACTATTTCTATAGGTGTATAGGGTACGGTCCCTGGTATCGTGGTTTGACTTGTGCGCCTTGCCTTGCTTTCTTCGTTCGTTCCCTGGTCCTTTTTGGGCGGGTGTCCCCGTTTGGTTGGTCCCAGTCGGCTCTGGTTGCGCCAGTCGGTGAAGAGCGGTGAGCAGGGTTTTTGTGTACCTCGGTCGAAGACGTGGGGTCAGAGTCGAAAGTAGCGTTTCAGCCAGGCCTTCCGATCGGAGAGGCCGTCCGGAGGTGGGTTGGAGATCTAAGTGAGCGCTCCGATTGGAGAGGAGGGCCGGAGTCGGAAAATAGGCGCCGTTCCTCCTCGGCTAGGCCTTCCGATTGGTGATTGGATCGCCCTTCTGGCCTGTTGTTCTGATACTTGGGCTGGCCCACAAGTTGCGCGTATGTCTGCTTGGGCCGAGCCTTTGTTGGGAAGCCGGCCTGCGAGGGACCTCGGGTTTATGAACCCGACAGGAGCCCCCGAGCCCCCGGGCGACTCGAGCAGAATCGTCTGGGGGATTTTTTATTTTGACGGCGGGTGCACGCGAGCGCACCCGCAGGTGTAGTCCCCGAGCCCCCGGATGATTCGGGCAGAATCATCTTGGGGGTTTGTGTTGCCAGCGGGGGAGATTTTTTGTTTTGTCAGCGGATGCGCACGAGTGCACCGCGGGTGTAGCCCCTGAGCCCCTAGGCGATTCGGGCAGAATCATCTCATGGATGTTTGTTAGCGGGCGTGCGTGTCTTTTTTAGTCGAGTCGGAATTGTCAACCAAGGCGTCGTTACGCAGCCGAGGTGCTTAGTTTTGGGATCGGGCAAGGTAGAGCTCGTGGATCCTAGCGTCGGTGCGCGCCGTGGGATCAGGCAAGGCAGGTAGTTTAGGGATCGGATGAGACAGAGCTCGCGGTTCTGGCGTTGGTGCACACCGTGGGATCGGAAGAGTCAGAGTCGTGGATCCTGGCCTCAGTGCAGCCCGTGTAGCCGAGGCAGTTAGTATAGGGATCGAACGAGACGGAGCTCGCTGATCCTGGCGTCGGTGCACGCCGTGGGATTGGGCGAGTCAGAGTCGTGGATCCTGATGGGGCGAGTTTAAGATCATAGACCCAGGCGTTTGGTGTGCAGTCAAAGCATAGCCGGATGGGGCGAGTTTAGGGTCATAGACCCAGGCGTTTGGTGTGTAGTCGAAGCGTAGCCAGATGGGGCGAGTTCAGGGTCACAGACCCGGGCGTTTTGTATCTTGAGCCCCCAAGCCCCGTTGGGCTTTAGTAGGGGTCAATTTGAGTTGTGTGCATTACCCCATCCTTGGTTTGTCAAAGCCGGAGGGGCTAAGTTTTATCGCTTGTCCTGATCACTCGGTGAGTTCGCTAACGGGTATGATCGAGTGGAATCCGGGTCCATCATTCGTGATAGGGTCGGTATAGCCCTCTTGTGATATTCCACTGCTCCTTTACCTGCAACCCAGCAGATGCCTGGATCGTTCTGAAGACCGACCCGGGTGGCCTAACGGCCTCCCCTCGATGGAGATTCTGTGGGCTTGGCAAAGGCTTAGGATTGAATGAGAAGGTTAAGATGACCCTGTCTGCTATACTAGGCAAGGGCCGCATGGGGCTCATCTGCATTTTTCTCCCCTGGCTCTATTTGATGTGGGGTGGCCTCAAGCCCTTCGTGGGCCAGCCTTCAAACCCTGGTCAATCGTTGCTCATGTTGAATGAGGCAACTGCCGCTTCATGACGCAACACGGAGCGTTGTGATGCATTTCGCTACATGTGCGATGCTTAGTTCCTGAGCCCCCGAGCGGTTCAAGGCCCGAATCATCCAGGGGCATGGGCGCATGGAACGAATGCGCATATGGATATATGAAATGTTTATAAAGAAATAGCGGGGGTCGATAGTGTTACCTTGATGACTCGAGTGATGGGGTTTGAAGAGCTCCAGTTAGAAATGTTTGATCAGAACCCATGCTCGTCGTTTATGATGGAGTCAGCATGGCCTACATGGGGCACCCCTTCGCTCCCTACCTGTCTCTCAGTGTGTTTTTCTGAGTCGTTTGATTGACTTAGGAAGCCCGATGGTCTCTCCTGGTGGAGATCTAGTTTTGGGTTTTTCCAAGTCCCGCCTAGGGATGTGAAGAGCTGCCTGCATGTGGTGACGCTTTGGTTTTTGCGCCCGGTCATGTGATAGTGGTGGGCCATACCCAGGCCACGTCTTGTCTCACCAAGCGGCGCTCCGTCTGACCAGGCGTCGTTCCATCAGTCAGCATGTGTCCCATCGGTCAGGGTGTGTCCCATCGTTTCCCATCCACATTGAATGGGGGAAGGGAGAGAGTTTTTCGCTCTGATCTTTTGCCCCTCTTCGGCTATCACGTTTCTTCCTTAAATAGCAGGAGGGGGAGGGCTCACCGTTGCAGTCCTTTGCCTATTCTCCAAATATTGTCTCTCCTCCTTCTTCCTCCTCACCGAGAGTGCCTGTATATCGCGGTGGTTCCTAAGTGAGAGAGGGGGTGAGTGAGGGGGGACTTACAGATCCTTTCATGAATCCAGGGCACGATGTAGAGCTGGAGGCTGCCTAGGGCGGTGCTGACCACCTTTGCTTGAGAAGGGGCGGCTTCCGCCGAAGGGGGTGGCATGCTGGATTCATCTGTGAGGGCTTCTTCAGGATGTAGTTGTGTGTGGACTTTTTCTGGTGGATCTTCACTGGGTGAGCCTTGTCAGAGGGGAAGTTACTCAGGATCATGCCGGTGGAGGGTTCCACGCCTATAGCTGCTTAGGTTGGCTAGTTCATAAAGTTTGATGAGATCTCTTCCAGTCGTGGTGGCCATACCTCGGTAGCAGCGGCCCTGCCCAGGAGCTACCTCAACTACATGAGAAGGTCAAGAGCTCCATGTTCCTCTACTGAGCATCTATGGGTACGATGCCCTTAAGGTACCCGTTGCGCTCGCTGAAGTCGAGGGAGCGGAACCGGGCAAAGCCCTAGCGGCGGTGGTTATGTTCGGCGGCGTGCCGTGGTTTCTCCTTTGGCGTTCAGGCGATGTCATCGAGCGGCCGCAGTAGTATTTGGAGTAGTAGTAGAAAATGTAATAGTTGAGTTCATGGTTGAGTCCCCATGTGAATAGTTTTTTGTATCAAAGAATACATCAGTACTGTTTTTGTGATAGAATCACTATCTGTTCCTTGTTTTTATGCTAGCATAGCCTTTGTTTTTTGTCCTTTCTTTTTCGCACCTGCCTGTTAGTTCCGTGGGCTACAACTTTTTTAAGAACCTAGGCATGGCCCGCGGGGCTCGGCTGCTCATAACTGTAGGTCATGGCGGGGTGCGTTTGGTTAGGAGTAAGAACAAAGTTACGTAGGGCAATCAAAGGAAAAGGAATGCGCTTCCATTCAGGACAAACTTGTTTACCATGTGATAGTAAGAAAGAGAGAGGTAGTATTTAGTATTGTACCCTCATGGAGCCCTCGAGCGACCCGAGCTAAAAGTGTTCAGGCTGGGGTGCTTTATAGGGTCAAGTGTTGACTAGAAAGCATAAGACTAAATTTAGGGGAAAAATGTCGTAGCTGTTCAATGTTCCAAGTGTTGGTGAGAATGTTGTCATTATTGTCCTCCAGTCAATAGGTGCCCGGTCGGATTACTTCGGTCACCGTATAGGGCCCTTCCCATGATGGAGAGAGTTTGTGTTTTTCCTTCATTGATTGGGTCCTCCAGAGTATGAGATCGCCGACTTCGAGTATCCTCCCCCTGATCTTCCTTTTGTGGTACCTGTGTAGGGTTTGTTGGTAGCGAGCGGAACGGATGACGATCGTCTCGCGGGCCTCTTCGAGCAGGTCGACTGCATCTTGCCGAGCTTCCATGGCTCGGTTGTGGTCGAAAGCCTTCACTCTTGGGGTGCCATGGTCAAGGTTAGAGGGTAGCACTGCCTCAGATCCATAGGCCAAGAAGAAGGATGTGAACCATGTGGGTCGGTTTGGGGTCTTTCTCAGGCTCTAGAGGATTGCTAGGACCTCTGCAACCCATCATCTGGCATACTTGTTGAGTCGGTCGAAGATGCGTGACTTAAGTCCTTGGAGGACCATGCCATTGGCATGCTCGGCCTGACTGTTAGTTTGTGGATGTCCGACCAAGGTCCAGTCGATCCTGATGCCGTATCCATCACTGAAGTCTAGGAACTTCTTTCTAGCGAAGTTAGTCCTGTGGTCGGTGATGATATAGTTAGGAACACTGAACCGGTAGATGATGTCGAGGAAGAATTTGACTGCTACGAGTAGGTGAGTGAAGCCGCCTAGGCCCTTTTTGAGGGGTCCCACCATGTTGAGGCCCTAGACCATGAATGGTCAGGTGATGGGGATGGTTTGGAGCTCCTATTTCAGCAAATGGGTTTGCCAAGCATAGAACTGGCATCCTTCACACCTGCGGATGACCTCCTCTACATCTCATAGCGTGGTGGGCCAGTAAAAACCTTAGCGAAAGGCTTTTCTGACCAGTGACCTTGGGGTCATGTGATGTCCATAGATCTTGGCATGGACCTTGAGGAGGAGCTGCTTCCCCTGGTTGGTGGGGATGCACTTCATGAGTACCCCCGATGGACTTTGTTTGTAGAGTTCGTCACCGAGCGCAATGAAGGTCTTGACACGTTGAGCGATCCATCGGGCTTCAGTCCTTTCGAGAAAGAGAACCTCCTCGAGGAGGTAGGCGAGTAGTGGTGCTCGCCAGTCGGTTTAATCGAGTGCCAATACGGTGACATTGGCGGGTGACATCGTCATGGAGGTACTAGGATTGGTGCCCCCAAGCTCTGGCTTGGCATTGGGGTCGGAGCCCCTAGGCACCGGCTGGGCATCGGGGTGTATCTGGACTAGACCTTTGTAGGATGTGGGCAGATGGCTCGTGGACATTGTTGATGAGTACTTTCCCGATGAAGTATAAGAGTTTCTGCACTTGGGGGTACCAGACCTTGGGGTCGGTGAGAACTTCCTGAAAAAGTATACGAGCCGCTGGACCTTAAGTTGATGTCCTAGCTCCTCCCTTTAGATGACCAACACGGTGCTTACCACATGGTTGCTGGCCGTGATGTAGAGGAGAAGGGGTTTTCCCCATTTAGGAGCGACAAGGATCAGGGCTGTCATCAGGGATGCTTTGAGAATCTCTAGGGCCTGCTGAGCTTCCTCAGTCTAGACAAAAGTGTCTATCTTTTTTAGGAGCTTGTAGAGTGGCATCCCCCGTTCACCGAGCCAGGAGATGAATCGACTTAGGGCAGCTAGACAGCCGGTGAGCCTTTGCACGCCCTTGATGTTGTGTATAGGACCCATGTTGGAGATGGCCATGATTTTTTTGGGGTTGGCTTCGATGCCATGCTCGGACACAATGTATCCTAGCAGCTTCCCCTTTGAAACCTCAAAAACATATTTTTTGGGATTCAGCCTGATGTTGAATCTTTGGAGGTTCGCGAACATTGCGGCTAAGTTTGTGATCAGGTCACGAGCTTGAGTTGTTTTGACCACTATGTCATCAACATAGACAGCGATCATTGGTCTTGGCTGCTTGGCTTGATCAGGCTAATCGAGCGGGTTGATTTAGTCAGCGAAGCATTGCTACATGCACCTTTGGTAGGTGGTGCTAGTGTTCTTCAAGCCGAAAGGCATGGTTACGCAGCAGTACAAACCATATGGGGTGATGAACGAGGTTGCGAGCTGATCAGACTCTTTCATCGTGATCTGGTGATAACCTAAATAGGCATCCAGAAAAGAGAGGCTCTCACAACCCATGGTGGAGTCGACTATCTGGTCTATGCACGGCAAAGGAAAGTGATCCTTTGGACACGCTTTGTGGAGGCTAGTATAATCAACGCATATTCTCCATTTCCCGGTCTTCTTTTTAATAAGAACGGGATTGGCAAGCCAGTCGGAGTAGAAAACCTCTCTGATAAATCTAGTTGCCAGGAGTTTAGCAATCTCTTCGCCTATGGCCCTACGCCTTTCATCATCAAAACAGCATAGGCGTTGCTTGGTAGGCTTCAAACTTGGGATGAGGCGCAGTGCATGCTCGGTGACCTCCCACGGTATGCTCGGCATGTTAGAAGGTGGCCATACAAAGACATCGCGACTGGCGCGCAGGAAGTCAATGAGCTCACATTCCTATTTGGTCGGGAGCTGGGTCCTGATCCGCACCGTCTTGGTTGAGTTGGTGGGGTCAATTCCCACCGCCTTGGTTTCCTCAAGCGGGCGAAAGGCTATCGAGGAGGTTGGTTCATTATAGTCTAGGACTACCGGGGTTGATGACTCCCTAAGCTACGGGAGCTCGAACAAGTTGATGACCACGGTGGCAAGCTCAAAATGCTCGCGGTCGCACATGAAGGCGTGCGAGAAGGCGCTGCTCATGGTGATGACGCCATTTGGTTCCGACATCTTCAGCTTGAGGTAGGTGTAGTTGGGGATGGCCATGAATTTGGTGTAGCATGGCCGCCCCAAGATGGCATGGTAGGACCTTGGGAAGTCCACCACTTCGAAGGTGAGGACCTCCAAACAGAAGTTGGCTCGGTTGCCAAATGTGACGAGCAGATCAATCTGTCTGAGTGGATATGCCTGTGCTCCCAGGATCACCCCATGGAAGGGAGAACCCACAAGGAGGAGTTCTGATCAGAGGATACGCATGGCATCGAGGGTGTCGATATAGAGGATGTTGAGGCCGCTGCCTCCGTCCATCAGCACCTTGGTGAGACACTTCTTGCAAGCGATGGGGTCAACAACGAGCGGGTAGCGTCTTGGTCTCATGACATGGGAGTGATGGTCCCTCTGATCGAAGGTGATCCGACTAGCTGAGGAAGGAGGGGACAGCCATCTCGGCGGCGCATGCCTCCCTATAGCGTACCTTGTGCTGGTGCTTGGACCAGATGGTGTCGGATTCACCGAAGATCATGATGCATTCCTCAGTGTCGGGGAAACCATCTCTGTCCTTGCCCACCGTGACTCTTTTCTTGGCTGCCGCCTCTTTGTCGTCCCCTTCTTTCGGCCCACCGGCCTATCATAGGAAACGTTTAAGGAACTCACAGTCCTTGTAGAGGTGTTTGACGGGGTAGGCATGGTTGGTGCATAGATTGTCCATGAGCTTATTGAAGTGGTCAGCTAGTCCCTATTGGGACTGCTTGCCCGTGCGATTTGCCGTGGCGACCAACGTGGTGTTGTCCGATCGGCGCCGATCCTTTTTGTTCTTCTTGCCCCTTTGTGTGGAGGGGCCCTTGTCTTGGTCCGTGCGCTTGGCCTTGCCTTTGTCCTAGCCCCATTGAAGACTGCTCCAACCGCCTCCTTACCGGAGGCATGGTTAGTGGCGATGTCGAGTAGGTCGTGGGTGGTACGGGGCTTCAGGCATCCAAGCTTGTGGATCAGGGACTCACAGGTCATCCCAGAGAGGAATGCACTGATGATGTCCACGTCGACAACATCTGGGAGGGAGTTGCATCGTTGGGAGAACCTACGGATGTAATCTCATAGGGACACTCTGGGCTCCTGCTAGCAACTCTTGAGGTCCTAGGAGTTTCCAGGGTGGACATACGTCCCCTAGAAATTCCCGACAAAGACCCTCTTGAGGTCCGCCCAGTCGCAGATGCTATCATGCAGGAGGAATTCAAGCCATGCCCGAACATGTTCCCCACACAGATGGGGAGATACTGAATGATGAAATAGTCATCATCCACCCCTTCGACTTGACAGGCGAGCCAAAAATCTTCGAGCCAAATACTAGGGTTTGTCTCCCCGGTGTACTTGGTGATGTTGGTGGGCGGTTGAAAGCGATGTGGGAACAATGCTCTCCAGATATGCCAGTCAAAGGCCCATGGTCCTGGGCCCTCAAGGCTGGGACTCCGATCGTTCGGCCGGCGACTGTGCCTAGGGCGTGTTTCACTGCTCCCCTCGATGGTTCGGCCGGGATCCATGTAGCCTGCTCTCGCCACTGCCTAGTGGATGTCATCATCGTGCTAGCCCGATGCCGGTTGCTGATGACGCTATGAGCATCCGGGTGTGGACCGGGCTGCTCTTGTATCGGCGGTCAGTGTAGAGCAGGCGCTAGGTCGGACCGAGGCACGACCGCTGCCTCCTGAGCCGCACCTAGTAGCTATAGTAGTGAGCGGATGGAGCAATCCGTCTGGCACATCCTTGCTCCCTTGGTGGGGAGAGAGGGCGCATGTCAGAGTTGCAATGCGGAGCTTTTCGCCTATTGAACGGCGATGGCTTCTACTAAAACCTGAAGGTTCCGATAGACTGCCCGCTCCTGGGAGTCGATGGGCTCGGGAACGCCGCACAAAAGTATTGCTGCAACAACGATGTTCTGGTTAGCCCGAGCACATTGTGGGAGATCATTCCCCTCATTCATGATGTCGTGTTGGACCTAGCAGGCGCAATCCCGAGCACCGCCTGTCGGGTTATGCGCATGGGGTGCAATGTGCTGCATTAAGCTTGCCGACGCAGGTGGTGGCTAGTTCTGCCACCGTTGTTGTAGTTCTTCGGCGTGCCCTTGCATAAACGTAAGGGCCCCCAGGCATGGGTCCTGAGGGGTGTGAGTTTGTGTAGACTCCACAACGACCGGTGGCTATCCCGGAGCATCCGCCATAGCGCACTCACGGGACAGACGGTGGCTAGGTGCCACGTCGCCGATGCTAGAGCCATTGGCCCGTCGCTCTCACCCTCGTCATCCGAGAGTCCATGGAAACCGGTAGGAGAATAGCTTGCCATTCTCACGAATTCGGATGTGAGGGGGGATGGCGGCAACATCCCTTGGAGCCCCCAAGTGCATGCATCCATGGGGGACACGAGGCCGTAGGGGGACCGATCGTACGGTGTCTGTGATGCGATAAATACGATCCCTCCGATTAATCGGCGGGAGATAGTAAATAGAGAGTAAATTACAGTATGCATATTACTCACAGCGGGGTTTGAGTAGAGAGTTTGCTCGGAATGAAGCGCAGATGCCTCATCATTGAAGTCATCATGCGTCCCGAAGCCAATGGAGGGCGCCCCTCCGATGGGTGCCAAAATGAGAGTCTCCTCGCGGAGGTGTAGTACGCCGAGCCGATCGGCGACGAAGTCTAGGCTTCCAAAGAAGAAGGCCTAGGATGGCTCAAAAATGGGTGGAACCCACATCCCAACAGATGGGAGTGTGGGAAATTCTAGTGAGCTGAAGCGAATCGTATTGCATGAGCCCGCCATGGCGAAGGTGGCAGAAAAGTGGGCCATCCGATGACCAAAAACGTGTTGAACGTATAGCATCTTCCCCACGGACGGCGCCAACTATCGGTGTAGAAAGTGACCAACAAGTAAATATTTGTAGTTTTGCCGTACGTTGTGATTGAAAGTGGCCTCGCACTCAATGACACATGGTTTATACTGGTTGAGGCAATATGCCCTACGTCCAGTTTGAGTCGGTCGGTGACTTTATTCTTGAGCCCAGGTGCTCAAAGTTTGTAATGGGGTTACAAACGAGAAGAAGAAAGATGGGGGTACAAGAGGTCTGGTCGGACTCCGATCAAAAGGGTCGAGAGCGATAGGAGCTTCGCTATGAGCTAAGTGTTCAAGCGTGTTGAAAGCATCTAGGCCCCTAGTTGGATTTCGGTGATTAATGTCAATACAAGATTACTATGACTAACGTGTGTTTTGCAGAGGCAATTAAGTTAGGTCATGGTAATGGAGATCGATTGGGCAATCGAGGTTGTCATGCCCCTACAATGGAAATCGTTTCGGTTCTCAAAGGATGGACGACAAGGTTAAGGATGACTAGTTCTAAGTGTCAATTGGAGTTGGAGAGACACTTAGAGTAGTTTAGGACTTTGTTTTTCCTTTGGCCGTACTATGAAGGGGGGTATGAATGGGTAGCTTGACCTAGTTGAGTCTAGTGAGTTAGGTGTGGTGCACACTTGTTAAAACTAGCTCTAGGTAGCTCCTATGAATGCCTAAGATCCTTTGGAGCAAACTTCATTCACATATGTTCGAAAGTTGGAAGTGAATGGAGTGTCAAACACTGACCGAACGCTGGCTCCGGTGTGACCGGACGCTGGCCGCAGGGTCCAGTCAGTTCATTTGACTGAGGTGATCAAGTCTAGGGTAACCGGACGCTGGAAGGTCGTGTGATCGAACGCTGAAGGCCAGCGTCCGGTCGACTCCAGTAAGGGTCCAGACTTGAGAAAGTGCGACCGGACACGTCCGGTCAATACTGACCGGACCCTGAGGGTTCAGCGTCCGGTCGAGTCCAGTAAGGTTCCAGTAAGGGTTTTATGTGACCGGACGCATCCGGTCAGTGCTGACCGGACCCTGCCAGCGTCTGGTCGACTCTTTACTACTGGTTCACGGGTTGAACTGACCGGAGCATCCGGTCATCACGACCGGAGCGTCCGGTCATCCCGCAGAAGCTCATAACGGTTCGTTTTTTAGGCTACCTTATAAATAGAAGCTCCACTCGTGAGTGGAGCAACTTTTGCTCATTCCAATAGCTGAGAAAGACGTTTGTGAGTGCCAAGAAGAGCAAGGTCCTAGTGAGGTGTTTGTGATTTGAGAATCCAAGAGAGTAGCCTCACTAGCAAATCAAGAGTAGCAAAGTGTGCATCCATCTTCTCATTAGGCTTCGCGTGGTCAAGTGAGAGTTCGTGCTTGTTACTCTTGGTGATCGCCATCACGTAGATGGCTTGGTGGTGATTGGGAGTTTGGTGTTCACCCAGCGGAGCTTGTGGGTGACCCAACTCAAGTTGTGAGCGGCTTTGGGTGATTCGCCGCGACGGAGTGTCGAAGAATCAACCCGTAGAGAGCACTTGATCCTTGCGCGGATCAAGGGGGAGCTACACCCTTGCGCGGGTGCTCCAACGAGGACTAGTGGGGAGTGGCGACTCTCCGATACCTCGGCAAAACATCACCGCGTTCCTTTCTCTCTCTATTTACTTTGAGCACTTACTTTGAGTATTTAATTTGAGCAATTCAATACTTGTTTTACATTCATAGAATTGCTTGCTAGAGTAAGTTTGGAACATAGGTTGCGAGGTTGTTGTGCATTTGTTTGATATAAACACTTTTCTAGGCACAAGGGGTTAATTGGGCTATCCGTAGGATTTGATTATTGCAAGAGAATTTAGAATTAGCCCAATTCACCCCCCCTCTTGGGCATCTTGATCCTTTCAATTGGTATCAGAGCCTCGTGCTCACGTTTTTAAGCTTAATCGCTTAGAGCAAGATGTCTCACGGGGATGGACCTCCTCCTATCTTTGAGGGAGATGATTTTCCATATTGGAAAATCTACATGGAAACGTACTTAGAAGCTCTAGACGTTGGAATACTTAGAGCCGCCTCTCAAGGGTTCCCAACACCTAGGAATGCCGCACAACTTCAAGGCGATGAAGTGAATTATGAAAAATGGAATGCAAAGGCTCGCAACACTATCTTTAGAGGCCTTTGCAAAGATGTGTTCAATCGTGTAAGGAACCACAAAGACGCCCATGCACTATGGTCGGATGTTTGTGCGCTCCATGAGGGAACCAAGAGTGAGCGTGAGGAACGCTACCATCTTGTGATTAAAAAGCTAAATTCTTTTGAGATGTTTCCCAAAGAAAGTGCTAATGAGATGTATTCTCGATTAAATGTTCTTGTAGAGGAAGTCAATGGGCTTGGACTTACTCAAATGTCACCATCCGACGTTGTAAGAAAAATCTTGAGTGTCCTCCCCATTGATAAATATGGGCACATTGTGACCGTGCTACATCAAGGTGATCTTTCCGCCGTTACACCGACACAAATCTTGGGAAAGATCAATGCTCATGAGATGTACATGCACATCACACCACAAGATGGCTCATCCTCTACAAAGAAGAAAGAGAAGGACTTAGCATTCAAAGCTAGCCAAGACAAGGGCAAAGCAAGACTTGAGTATGAGAGCTCAAGTGATGAAGATGATGAAGAAAGCCTTGCCCTCATGGTGAAGAAGACCACCAAGATGCTAAAAAGGCTAAACAAGAGTGGCATCAAGTTTGATGGCAAGAAGAAGAAGTTCTTCACTAGCTCAAGAAGAAAGCCAATCTCCGAGATGGATTGCTACAATTGTGGCGAACTTGGCCACCTAGCTCATCAATGCACAAAGCCCAAGAAAGACAAGTTCAAGAACAAGGGCAAGAAAGATGATTCAAGCAATGAAGATGAAAAGAAAAAGAACAAGCCATACAAGAAGAGAGATGGCAAAAAGAGGGACTTCTACAAGAAGAAGAAGAGTGGCAAGGCCTACATTGTCG